>NC_028357.1:11683208-11689674 GCF_000741045.1 Vigna radiata var. radiata | reverse complement strand
ATTATTATTATTATTATTATTATTATTATTATTATTATTATTATTACTATTATTACTATGATTATTATTATGATGATTATTATTATTATTATTATGATTATTATTATTATTATGATTATCATCATCATCGTCATCATCATCATCAGTATTATTATTATTATACTGGTTCAGCCTCAATGCCTACATTCAGTGTCCTACCAATATCACGAAGCAAATGCACTATAATGATCAAGGTTTTTACAACAAGGCTTTTATAGAGACCTCCACGTCAAAAATATAAAACACCTCTCTAACCCTCTAACCAAAATATATTCAAACAACACAGCAAAGCTTGTAGCAAGATATCCCCTCTCCTGCAATCTGCAACCTGCAACCTACTTTGAACAATCCTCAAACTATACCAGACTCCGCGAGTCCAACCCCCGTAGTCACTACAGGTCCAGCAAACACCACAAAATGCAAACACGAATCTTGGTCAACACAAATACACCTCAATTGTGCAGATTCTGATCAAGCAATAAGCGCAATGTCAATCTCTTTCAAAAGATCTTCAAAGAAAGATCACAACCGTCTCCTTGATGAGTTCTTAGAGCTCTAATTCTTAGAGAAACAATCTGAAACAGAATATGCAAATATTAGATTTCCAAAAGTTTTTTGAAACAACTTAGGTCTCGTCTATTTATAGATTTCTATAAATTAGACACTCTTGTAGTCAAATATTCTACTAATTCAGTCAACTGTCCTATGACAGTTATAACAGTTAAGTCAAATTAGCAGCAGTCCATTCAAACAAATTAATTCTTCATGTGTTACTGTTGATTAACATTCAATGCTGAATTAACTTTTAAAAATATAGCCGTTACTGTTCATGAGCACAACAAAATTCCAATGCACAATGCACAATACACAGTCGACTTCAACACAACAGTTCATTTTGAAATTATTTTCAATGCACAATGCCACATAACAATGTTTTCTAAAATTTGTGCATAGTCACGAGCTTAATTCGACTTCCCTCATAAGTCGACTTACAACATGCAGTTATGCCACACAATGTAAGTTCATAAAAGTGCATGTGGTTTTCTTCTTTTAAAACATGTGTAGTGCAACCATATATGATGTAACATATCCAAGCTCAGTAAATGTGCATTCACATATTAAAATAAACACAAAAACATGTTCAACAAGATATCAATTAATAAGGTACCGAACATGTAACACATAAACAATACATGTGTTATTAAAAATGTGTTGTCATCATAAAAAACCAAAGTCATATAGATATTATGTTATCAACAATCTCAACAAATATTACTTTAACCAACCCAATCCATTTTAAAACCAGAATTTCACATTTTTAAACAAAACAAATATATTTTAATATATCATGAATCAACAAAAAAAGTTGTCCAATAAAATATAATTTATAGAAATACAAACACATATATATAACTATTATCAAAAGAAATAAGTTACCCCTTTTTTTTCTTTTCTAAATATATAATCTTCTTGCACCTTATTTAAGACAAAAATTAATTATTACTGCTACTTTAATTAACACGTTAATTTCATTCTCCCAACTTTAATTAAATTTTTTTAAACACATACACAACAATTATTATAAATATTAATACACATCACACTTGTACATAAAACAAATAATAAAAATAATAAACCTATATTATGCATAGAACAAGAATCAAACACAATACTATTAACCCATAACAATGAACTCTAACCAACTATGATACATTTCACTTATATTTAACATATTGTTTACTATTTTAATAAACATAATTGACGTATAAACCACATTTCTAGATATCTTTTCTTTTTTTTCCTGGGTCTTACATTCTCCCAAACCCAAAAAATTTCGTCCTCAACAATATATATATCCTCATATAACACCCTGCACTCCTACTTATAAAATCCAACCCGTTATGGAGATGTCACTTCTGAATCATTTAGAATAATTTTTCTTAACCATCAAAATATTTCTCTACATCTAATCTATCTTTAACCAATAAATGCCACCACACCAAACTGTATTTATAGTGGAAATTATTCGTACAACTAAATTAAGCAATTTATCACACTAAAATGTGCCTAATACAACACTTAAATTCACTACAATAAAGACAAATCTTTCAAAAATATCTGATATGTTAATGCATAAGGCAAAGATGAAGGGTTTAAAGAGTGAAAAAAAAAAGCATAAAAAGAAATAGCATAGGTTTTCTTAGGCTTGTATTTTTCCTATTCTAGTTTTTAGTTTCTTTCTCTTAGTTTGGTTGTAAAAAAACTTATATATTCTTCTTTTCTTTAAGGTGTAAGCAAATGGGACTTCACATAGCTTGTGAAGTTGTGAGAAAACACTAGAAGGGGGTTTAATAGTGTTTTCTAAATCTTTTTGCAATTGAAGATCTAAGCATGATGTATGTAGCACTTGTGAGTTAGTCATACTTTGTACGTAAACGTTATTCTGTAAAGATCGTTACAAGACTAACTCAACTTTCTCCAAAGATATAAAAACACTAAGTTGTTGAGAATGTAAATGGTAGTTGATGGCTTAAGGCTAACTCAAGCACTTAAGGAGATTTCCTTTATCAACAACCAGTTGTTTATCTAGAGGACTACAACACACAAACCTTTTTCTACTAGTTCACCTGTTTAGGCTACATCCAGTTCTCCTCTTTAGAGGGTTCCATTAAATATTCAATGAAGTACAATTGAGTACTTTAAATCACTTCTGGTGTTCCTAGTCCTATTGAGTAACTGTCACTAGTTGAGTTTAACTCACTCCTGATTGCGTAGTACTATTCACCACTCTTGGTATCCCTAAACGATTCTACTATCATTGTCATACGTTGTCTAGTTGAGTTTCACCCACTCTTGAGTGTGAAGTATTCTTCACCACTCCTGGTATCCCTGATCATCGAATAACCTCCAGTTACCCTAGACCATTTGAGTATTCGCACCACTCATTGTTTCTTAGTTAATAAGTAGTTGTTAATTACCTTTGACTGGTTGAGTATTCTCACCACTCCTGGTCTTAGTCAGGGAATAACCTCCTGCTACCCTAGATTGGATGAGTATTCTCACCACACCTGGTCTTAGTCAATGAATAACCACCTGTTACCCTGGACTGAATGAGTATTCTCACCACTCCTAGTCTTAGTCAGCGAATAACCACCTGTTACCCTCGACTGGATGAGTATTCTCACTACTCCTGGTCTTAGTCAGTGAATAACCACCTGTTACCCTAGACTGGATAAGTATTCTAACCACTCCTACTCTTAGTTAGCGAATAACCACATGTTACCCTAGACTGGATGAGTATTCGCACCACTCCTGGTACTAAGCAACCTTGCCAAAATTTCCTTAACTCTCTAGAGTCAAGTTGTAAGTGTTTTGATTCTCTCTAAAATTGTAATCAACAATTGCTTACAAGTCATTTAAACTATTACTCTTGCAAAAAGGATGTGATTACAACATGTTAGAATTGGTGGACTTTGTTTCTCAACACCAAGAGGGGGGGTGAATTGGTGTTTTATAAATACTTGCACTTTTTAAATCTTTTTCGCAAACTATAATGTTCTTGAAATCTTTCTTGTGCAGCAATCAAATGTGTGCAATGAAACAATACGTGTAATGACAATGAAGAATGTAAAGAGATAAAAAAGAGAAAATCAAACACAGTTTCTATATCGGTTCAACCTCAATGCCTACATCCATTCACACTCCCAATCAACCTTAGATTGGAGAGTAATTCACTATAATGATCATAGTATTACAGCTAAGGCTTTACAAAGCAACTCTCAAATGTAAACACCTCACAAACTCTCAATCAAATATAGAACAACAACACCTGTTAACACAAATAAACTCGTCCCTGTTGCAACAAACCCTTTGAGATATCCCTCTCAAAGTCAAGAGCACACCACTCTTCTTCCTGACGCTCACATACAGGGAAACAACAAATACAAGATTGTGTCCTGATCAATCACGATGTACCTTTAGATGTGCTAAAGCAATCAGTCAATGTAGTCCAGTAACCTGCTTCACAAGAATTCTTCAAGATCTTTCAAAATCTCACGATCTTGATTCTTGGAGCTTTTGAGTAATCTGTAAAAACACTCTCAGATGAAATCTATCAGATATGAAAATTGATTAATCGTTGTTATTGTTGTTACAGAATACAATCAATGCATCAATATATAGTTTATATCAGTCCTGACGGAAAGAGATCGATTAACAAACTTATGTAATCGGTTACATTAAAAAAATGTAACAAAATTACAACAAACATAGCACTTAATTGAATATACAGTCAATGTAATTGGCTCTCATTAAATGCTGGTCAAACACATTTAAAAATATAACCGTTATAGTAGTTATGACAAACATAAATTCAGTTGTCAAACATAACAGACTTAATTGAATATATAGAACATGTAATCGATTAAGCTTTAACACTTAGAAGAATTTTGAAAACTTTCCTTTCAAAAAACTCATCACAACACATTCGAAAAAGATATTTGCAAACACACGAGTTTTAATCGATTCACCAACTAATGTAATCGATTCAAACTAGTTTTTTTGCCACAATTCAAATCATAAGTTGTCTGATGACCTTAATCGATTACAACAAAACTATAATCGATTTGGTCAACATATATGCTTTTGTGCATGTAGTTTTCATATCATAGAAACATACATTGTGTATACACAGATATAATCTCATCACAAACACAATAGTATGCAGAATGACTAGTACGTTCAACATATGCATTCATCACTCATTATATGAAATTCCAACTCAACATATGTATAAACATAACATACACAGAAACTGTTCCCAGAAACTCTTTTCTATTGTGACTTGACAACAATCATATGTTTTTATTATCAATGTGTTGTCATCATAAAAAAACAACATAGTAGGGATTGGGTTCAACTATCACAGTGCTCCCCCTATCAACAATCTCCCCTTTTTTTGATGATGCACAACCATGATTAATAAAACAACCATGTTGTACAGTACACAATCAAGAATTGTTTCATAATTTCAAATACATTCAGCTATCTCAATCAATGTTCAATTATTTTTCCCCATTTAGGCATTAGTAAAAAAGGATATGTAGCATAATGTAATTGAAATAGAGATATTGAGTCATGTAGAGATGCATAAAAAATGTTATCAGAAAAATAATGATGATCCCCCTGTCAGCAATATTCACATGATTTTAATTTTCTCTCCCTTTTTAACATGTGAGCAAGCATATTACAGAATATAACACTCCCTCTATCGATATGCATATCACATTTCAGGATTAAAGTTGCATTATAGAAATATGATAGAGTATGTATCATCCTAATATGTTCAAGCAATGTACCAGAAGATATTACAGATATGGTATCAAAGTAAAATAGATACAGCTTGAAACTAACAATCTAGTTTAATCATTCATAAACTCATACCAAATTCATAACAGATTATACACAATGAGATTTATGATGAATAGACAAAAAAAAAATCATAAGTCATGGTTTAAAGTAAAAGAATCAGAGGTTTAGAAACTTCAAACCGGTTGACGAATTTAAATCGATTAGAACTCTCCCATAATCGATTTCATTTTGTAATGCAATGTGAAATTCTCCTTTCAGCTCAGTCATTAATCAACAGTCTTGCATACACTTTTTCATCTCATCTAGATCAAGCATTAGTCCTTATGTAGTAAAATCACAATAACCATTGTCACAAATTAAGTATGATTATGAAATGAAATGATGTAACATTAACATGTTCAAATTGCATCATACAAGTGATTAAAACATAATCAATCAAAACATTCACATTTCACTGATTGTGATGAGTGCATATTTATGCCCACATTTATGTTTTAGAATTCAAATTTTTTATGAGATTCTTGTGCTTAAATGATTGATTTAAAGTGAATTCGTGAGGATTGGATTTATTGGGTTTGAGAATTAAAGATGCTTAAAATATGATTCTTAGTTGCATAAATTATTTTGGATGTTCTAATGTTTATTTTTGCAGTTGAAGTTAGAATTTTATTCATTTAAAAGCATGAAATTGAATGGTCAAAGATGGTCCAATCTGGTCAACTCAGGGCTCTTATGCAATTTTGAAAAGAAAGTGATGGCTAATGTGCAATTAAAGGAAAATCTGGACTTATGTGTAAATTTGAATAAAATAAAAAGGGTTGAAATGTAATTTTGGACAAGTTTAAATCTGTTAGATATTTTTAAAGATATTTTGGAGAAAATATATCTTAAGATATTTTACTTGATATTGTTAAATAATTACCTTATTTAACTATATCAATAAATATCAAAAGATAATATTTGCCAAATCTTTTTTGATATAGGAAAGATATTATCAAATATTCTCAAAAATTGATTAAATCTGTTGAATATTTGAAAGATATTAGATATAAGATAA
>NC_028357.1:11648105-11682413 GCF_000741045.1 Vigna radiata var. radiata | reverse complement strand
TCTTTTGTTCTTAAGCATTGCATAGCATTCATAAGTTTCAGATATTCAAAAGCAATTCCNTGTTCGTTGGGAGACGACTTAGGGTTACTTTAGCCCTATCTACTTTCTTGAATACTACTAGGCAATACTGAAGTTGCCTTGAAAAGTAGTATTAATTTGATAGCTTCAACGACAGCTTATCAAATTGTTTGCAAGAAACACAATTTCATTTCATTTTATATTAAAGGGTGATTGCAACCAAAACAACAGATGGCTTAAGAAAGCCATTGATTAAAGATTAAAAACACCTAGCAGAAATCCTAGACACACACAATGAAAATCCCTATTCTGATTCAGATTCACATGGAATCCTCCTTACTTGACTCATCATCTTCATCCAATCCTTTTGTTGACGAAGAGCTGCCCACATAATTTTTATTGAGCTCATTCATTTTCTTTTCCATTCGGACCACTAATTTCTTCAGCTTTCCAACCTTCTCAGAAGTTCTTTTGAATCTCTTCATTATAAATCTTTCAAATTCAGATTTTTGAGTAAAAAAGCAGAGTTATCATCAGAGTCAAACATTTCAGTTTCATTTCTAGTTTTAGTCTGAACATCTCTGAACACCCAGCCGTTAGCAGTTTTCTTCAAACCAATACATGTTAGTATTGCTTTTCCAATCTCATTGGTTCTGTTGCAGACGACTTTGGTTTCCCCTTTAAAAACAACTTTATTAAGCGTCAAGATTTTGCTGATAAACACACCATAGGGTAAGTTATGCTTATCATTGATTCCTGTATCAATCATATGTTTCTTCATTACACCAACCTAGTTAGTTGGTATTCTTGATTATATTTCATTCAACAGGTACAAGTCTTCTTATGACAATCTATCACGCAAATATCTCTCAGGTAGCAATAGCCAAGCAAGGACATATGCACACATATTTTCTTCCCTATCCAATCCTTTATGTAAATACTTTTTTCCTCTTCTGTACCTACCGTGGTACCTTAGGAAATCTTTGTATATTTTCATTTTGTAGTCCACTTGTTATGCAAGGAATCTTGCACATGAGACATGCAACCTTCAACTTTGAGTCCAGCTACCAGTAGCCATACATCATCATTGACTATGATGTCTACGCCCTTTAACCATGAATGAATATCAACATTGATGACCTTGAGATTGTTGTAAAATACTCCAACTAACTTAGGATAGCACTCACCTTTGATCTAAACGAAATCAACAAGTCCCTGAGGAGCGAGCTTTTTAGGAAGTATAAACCCTTCACCTCTGAACAAAAGCAAATCGAGTGACTTATGTAGAAAAACAGTCTTGAATCTTCTCCAGCTCATAAACCTGTCCCGAGAAGCATCGTCGCTTATCCATCCAGTTGGGCTTGCATTTCTTGCAGTCCGAGCAACCTTCTTGATGCGTTTGGATAAGGAAGATGAGGCCATTTGTGCAGGATTCTTATGGAAGATCTTACTCAGTTTTTAGGGTTTTAACTTTTCAGTTCCAAATGTAATGAATGCATACAAGATTTTCAAATCTAACAATTATAAGGGCACGTATCAAAATATTCTATATCAGGTCCATTTAAACATATAAATATAGAAAGTTCATTTATCATTTCAGAAATAGAAAGCCCAAGCAAGACATTCAAAATCAATTCTATTAATATTGAAATCGATTCCATTATAACACAGCTCTTTCCAGAAGCAGAGAACAGACAGATAATTGAATCGATTTCAGTATCATACCAATCGATTAAAAATAATTTTCTTCCATATTTGTCAAACAGTCAAGCATACAAAACTCATACACAACATTTAATCAGCAACTGTTACCACATAGAGTTACTCAAGAAATTTGATATATTCCATTTACAATTCATCCTTAAGTACTTGTATGCTTCTGAAACAACTCACTTCCTTGCAAAACTTTCAAATAGTTTTGTTACAGGTACGTGTTGATGAATCGGATAGTGTACTGAATCACACAAGTAATATAAAATGGTAAGACCAAGTATCGTGTCCCAAGAGAGTCTCGACACTAGACAATCATGTAGTAACTCGATTAATTAAGACTTAAAGAAAACGAGAGCATTGGTTTCAAATGCAAAAACAAAAAATTAAATGAGTGCAAGTTGATCGATAGCAGAGTAGCACAATGAGGAATGAATGTTGTTTAATATGAGATGAGTATGTTGTTGGGGTTAGATTTCACCAAGTTCCCTCTCATGTATGTAAGAATTCTTCTTTATGCATTAATGTTAACGTCACTCACTAAATCACTTAAACCCGATCCCTTGGCAAAATAAGCCTGTCCTTAATCACCAGTTCATGAAATTCCTAGTAATTAAATGTGAAGATCGAGAGCTTTAAGATGACCAAGACTCATACCCTCATCCTTGAGAAATATTACTCTTGGGAGTAATTCAACAAGAACCTGAATTGTAAGGAACATCCTGATAGTCATGCAATTCATAAACAAGTTATTGAATGAATTAAACAAAGCAAGCATTGTAACAGTTGAATCACTCTAACAAGTAATGAAAAAGCATATATTATTAAGAATTCCTTCAAGAAGAGGTTCAAAACTTTAATTGCTCCTAGTCCTGACTGTATCCTACATAAACTAGACACAAAACCCTAGAAAATATTGTTAGCACAAAAACAAAAACAAACGACATAAAACACAAAAATAAAACAAAATAAAAAAAAATAAAAAAGTCAAAGTTAATCAAGAATCTCACCAATAAAATAGCTTAAATCGTGAGTCCCCGACAACGACGTCAAAAACTTGTTGATGGATAGACATGTGTACCGAATCACACAAGTAATATAAAATGGTAAGACCAAGTATCTTGTCCCAAGAGACTCTCGGCATGAGACAGTTGTGTGATAACTCGATTAATTAAAACTTAAAGAAAACGAGCTCATTGGTTTCAAATGCAAAAAAAGGAAATTAAATGAGTGCAAGTTGATCGATAGCAGAGTAGCACAATGATGAACGAATGTTTTTTAATATGAGATGAGTATGTTGTTAGAGTTAGATTTCTCCAAGTTCCCTCTCATGTATGTAAGAATTCTTCTTTATTCATTAATGTTAACATCACTCTCTAAATCACTTAAACCCGATCCCTCGACAAAATAAGTCTGTCCTTAATCATCAGTTCATGCAATTCCTAGCATTCCTAGTAATTAAATGTGAAGATCAAGAGCTTTAAGACGACCAAGACTCATACCCTCATCCTTGAGAAATATTACTCTTGGGAGTAATTCAACAAGAACCTGAATTGTAAGGAACCTCCTAGCAGTCATGCAATTCATAAATCATGCTATTAAATTAATTAAACAAAGAAAGCATTGTAACAGATGAATTAATCTAAAAATTAACAGAAAAGCATATATTATTAAGAATCAATTCAAATACATGAGAGTTCACAAGGTTACATCATCCCCCAACAACAAATAGAAGTTAACTCACCATAGACATGGTGAAACTAGATGAACAATGGAAGAGAATGAGATTGAAAAACCCTAAAAATTGGGAATGGAAGCTCCTGCATCCAAATCTGCCTCCAGAGAGTGAAAGAGTGTGCTGCTATGCTCCTTCTGCCAAAGATACAAAACATAGGACGGTGAGCGGTGGTCCTTGACGCTTAAGCCTTCAAAAGGGCACCGGGGCAACGAGGGACACTCTTCTGTGCTTAAGCCTCCAAAAAAGGGCGCCTAAGCTTCGAGCATTCCTTCCTTTAGGTGCTTTTCTAGGCCTTTCTGAACTTCATCTCCTTGACACTTCCTCTTTATTTTCTGTATTATCTCACTTCCTGCCAAAACAAGGAAAATTAGTCATGAAATCATCAAATTCAACCTCAACTTAACAGAGAATAATGATTTCAAGCAAGTTTCTAAGTAGAAAAGGGTGCATTTAGTATCAAAATTACATCATAGATAACGGTATTTTCAACCGTTATGAGTACGCAAATAAACTTAGGGCCTTTTTTGTTAGTAACAGGAGGTTGTTCTTTAGGAATCCATTTATATTTTCCTCTTGGAACATCAACCTTCCTATAATAACAATTTCTCACAATAATAGTATTGTATTAAAAACAAACATTGTTTACAGGTTTGCTTAAATTAATAAATTTCTTAGAATTTATTTTGTTACTCTTAGCCTTATAACTAATCCCTTGCCTATTAATAGCTCTGCCTTGTGACCTCAAAAACACATATAAATTTTCTCTACCAAGAGTAAACTTAGCTAGAGTGTTTGTCAAGTATTCTATTTTTTCAGCATGAGTACTGCAATTTTGACAATCTTTCTCAGTTTTGACATTATTAGCAGATTGTAAAGAGAGTTCAAGTTCATTCTTAAGCTTTTCATTATCATCTACAAGGTTATCAATTCGATATTCAAAGTCTTTTCTTTTACAGTGTAATCAATTCACCTTGTATTGTAGCCTTATCGCTTCAGCAATTCTTGAAATTCGTCCAGCAATAGATCATACTTCACTTCGATAGGCTCACTCTCGAAATCGCTTTCACTGCTTTCAGAATGTATAAAACTAGCCATGAAGCACAAGTTTGTCTCTTCCTCTACACTCTGATCATCCTCACTTGATGAATCACCATCACTGTTCTCCCAGACAATGTAAGCCTTTCTCTACTTACTTATCCTCTTGTCTTGAGTGTACTTGACGTTAACCTTTTGTTTGTTCTTCAAATCTGGATACTCTGGCTTGATGTGACCTTCTTTCCCACACTCATAACAAGTAACAATGGTGATCTTTGAGTTTCTTCTGCCTCCTTTGGAGTTACCTACAAACTCAGTTACAACATTTCTATTTTTCATAACCTCATGTTCATAGCCTCTTTTTCTGAGATGTCTGCATCAAAGTCTGCATCTGATTCAATCTTTTTGGAGGTCTTCTTGTTGGTAGCTTTGAGTGCAATGGATTGTTTATGTTTAACCTCCTCTTCTTCTTTCAATCTACCAAGCTCCAACTCGTGTTCCCTGAGCTTACCAAACATTGTAGCCATATTCATGTTAGTTAAATATTTATATTCATATATGGTTGTTACCTTTGGCTGTCAACTCTTGTTAAGAATCTTCAAAATCTTGATGTTGATTTCCTCTTTTTCAAAAGTTTTGTCGAGAGCCATCAAATGGTTGACAATATGAGTAAATCTCTTTTGCACATCATATATGGTCTCTCCAGCCTTCAAATAGACCACACTTAGTCTTTTGCACTCCTGGGCAAAATCAAGACGAAAATCAAGGAACAGTTCTACGGACATCAGGAAGTGACACATACTCAACAGACAGACGACAAAGACTCACAATGAAAGAAACAAAATTACACAGTTCTCAAGAAATCTGGACAAAGAAAAGAAGTGGATAATATCCAACACAGAATCAAGGAAAGCAGATACTTACAAAAATCATCATAGCAGTTCAAGCATGGCAAAATGATCAATCAGCTCAAGAGGTGAATCAAAAGTAACAAAACCTCACAGATGCAAACTATCAGTGTTTCTCTCAAGTGTCTAGGGTAACCAATGTCAACTCAATGCACTCAAGAAAGCAACCAACAAACAAACTTGACAAGCCTCTAATATCAACACTCAAAACATCTATGCATGTTCAAATCAAAAGGTCTTTAATGGATGTAATGGGGCCAAGGACAAGGGAGGATAACATATGGATGAGAAGTTACAAACCAAAAAAAATAGAGGAGCAATAGGGAACAAGTGAAAACCAATCAAACACACCCAAAACCTCTAATTCAATCCTCTTCTTGACTCCATTATTCACATCAGCTTTTTTTTCTCATTTTTTTTTTCATTTCTCATCTTGTCTCTTTTATTTTCTCTCTATGAAGAACACAACTGTTTGAGACAAGATATATAAGATATTTACAAAACAAAAACAAGAAGAGGAACCAACTAGCCAATTCATCAGAATCCCCAGGGAGACCACACTTATTCCCAAAACAATTCCAAAGCTCCAAAATTCCCTAAGGTTAATGTAATCATGGTTTTTCATTTAAGGGTAATTAATGAGCTTGAAAACAAAGAACAAGGGAAAGTATAGGCTCAAAAGGGGTTATCAATGGATCAAAACAGGGTAGGCTCATTTGGCTAGAGAGGCTCAACAACAAAACTGCCTTTATCACTTCCAAACATGCATATCAATCAAGAATTATCAACAAAGTCAAGCCAAGGCATATGTGTAAGCAATCAAGAGACATATCACACAAGAAAGAATATCAAGTGGCTAAAATCTCACACAGGGTATTGTCACAATCAATTCAACCTCTCAAACATCATAATCATCTTCCAAGCAGAGAAAAGCAAGGATTTCAAACAATCAGAGTATCAATGAAGTGAAAGACATGTCTACAACCTAAACAAAGTCCAGAAATCAAGAAAAACATGCAAAACTGTATAAAAGACGAAACAAAAACTACCTAGAAAACAAAAAAAAAATTAACGCAGAAAACATAAACTGAAACAAAGAAAAAGTGAAAATCTCCCCCAATAGATCACACTTAAACTACACAGTTCCTCAATGTATCACAAGCATAAGATTGCAATCATAACAATCAACAGATCATGGACAAGTGCAATAAAAGCGGGAAAGGGAAGGGAAGGGAAAAGAAAACTCCCCTGATCATGGTGGCAGTTGCCAATTTTGGACTGTCAGGGAGATATTCTCCACCATTGGAGTCAGCAAGGAAGTCTTGAGGAGGAACTGCTTCGGCCTCCAAATTTAATCAAGCAGGGAGATGTCCTCCACAGCTATATCCAAGAAGCAATGATTGTTGATGAGCTGGTTCAGTTGGTGCCTATTGATGTTAAAGCTCTTGTGTATGCTTGCACCTTTGTTTTCCACTGTGGGTGCTTGTTGGTCAAATTCATGTTTACCTCCTGCAACATGGTTAGTGCGCTGTGGCTCCATAGAAATAACATGCAGGGGTATAACACCCAATCCCAGTGTAATATGCTGAACATCAGAAATACTCTCAGAACATGAATCACTTTCAAATTTAGAAGCAATATCAACAATAGGCTCATATTCATGTTCAGTGCATGGAGAACAAACATTCAGATGTTATAACAAAAAATGGTTCTCATCATGCAGAGAGGGAGAATTGAAAACATGCTCATCAACCATATAATCATCAACATACCTATTAATAGTATAATCATCAACAATAGAATCAATCTTAGGGATGCTTACTTCCACCTCCCTGGATGTGGCTAAAGTGGTGGACGATGAAAGTGGTCTACCTATCTCAAAGTTGTTGCTTATATCTGCCTGGTCCTCCAATTCTTCATCAGTCTTCTCAGATGCAAGAGTGGGGACATAGGAGGGTGGGAAAGTAGATGGCGCAGTAGTAAGCTTATAACTCTGCTCCCCATCTCCTATGTGAATGACACTGACATCATCAAGAATTTGAACAGTCTGAAATGGTGATCCCTCTGAAACTTGGGACTGTTCCTCAATGAACTGAGTGACCATCTGCCCCAGTTGATCAGTCAAACTCTGAAGGGAAGTTGTAATTTCCTGCTGAAACTCCTAAAACTGAGCTCTGGTTTCCTGCTGAAACTGCGTATTCTGAGCAGTCATCTGTCTCAACAACTCCTTCAATGTAGACTCAGAAGTAGAAGGCTGAGGAGCTGATTGGGCAGGCTCATGAAACTGCAGTTGCCGTGGTTCATGGACAGGTGGAGAAGGCATACAAGGAGTCTGGAATGGCGGTTCTTGATATTGGCACTGTGGAGTACCATGTCATCCCATGTTAGGATCATTCCACCCAGGATTGTTGTTGTAACCATACTGCACATGGGAGAATTCGTCCATAAACGGATGCTCAAGATCTTCCCAACTGGTGACGGATCCTGGAGGAAGACAATACAACCAATCCCTTGCTGGTTCTTGTAACGAATGCGGAAATGCCCTTAAAAACATGTGATCATCATGGACATGAGGAGGTTTCTTTGACGAGCAAATGGTGTAGAACTCCTCCAAATGTCTGTGAGGGAATTCACCTGCAAAACCATGAAACTTAGGCAGCAAATGTATCAGTCCAGAGGTGAGAACGCAACGAACAGCTTCCTCATGAAGTGAAACTGGCTCTGAAAGAGCACTCTCATGAGTGGGAGGATGAGTCATATTGTTCTCAGCCCAAAAATCAGCAGAGTATACATCACAATCATCAGAGTAATATCCAGAAGGAGAATCGTAATCATAGGCACTGACAGAATAAGCATTATTCACATAATCAAAATAGGTAGACATGTAGAAAAGGGGGGGGGGAGAAGAATGGAATGAAAATATGCAACTAAAGCTATCTAAATGCAACACACATGACACGACACACAAAACGGAACAACACACTCACAACAAGAGACAAAACACAACACACAAAATTTTGATGGGTGTCTCACCCCATGCAAAATTTAATGCATATTAGGAATGCAGTATAGACTAGGAAGTGACTCCTAGGTTGTCTCTCAAGGACCAAACTGTGGTTCGAGAATTAGGTCTAACACGAAGTGGGGGGGGGTTGTGAAAGGTTTGTGGTGAATGCGGATGAAGTAAAATCAAAACACGGACGTAATCTGATAATTAAACACAGATGTAAAAACGGTTTCAAAGATAAAATGAAAACGGTTGGTCATTAACTTAATTACAATGCTTCCTATCACATATCAACAAAGTAAACCGACTCAAACCTCTAATGCAGCACAATTAATCAACTAAGCGCAGGCTAATTATGTTTTCATAAAAGTGGACTAAGTGAATGCAATGTTAACATCAAACCTAATTTACACCATGCAGTTTCATCAACTAAGAGAAGACTCAACACCAACTGGGCAACTAAGTGTATACCCAATTGTCAGTGCAAATACATATTTGATATTAACCATGTCAGAGTGGCAAACACAATCACAATCCAGGAATCTCAAGGAAATAATGCAATTTTATTAATGACCAACCCGACTAACCTAAGCAAACATGACAGTTAAATTATCACAATCAAACAGAGTAGACAACATAGTGAACGAAAACATTAAATCGAATAGTCCTAAGGTAAAGTGTTTGAACTAATTAAATTGCAGCAAGTAAATAAAGAGACACCTAAGACAACTTGAAAGTAAAATTAAATGCTTAAAAATAATGTGACAAATTAAAATGTAAGCAAGCTACTGAAACCCTCCTAAAAATTTAAAGCAAAAAGTGAATAAACTAGCTTCTTCAAAAAGAAATCAATCACCATGCATCCTAATTGACAAACGTGGCAGCCATGACTTAATACTAAATTGAAGAAAAAAATTGAAGCTCTTTGTGCCTTCCATTGAGTCCGTGTGTTACTTCTTGAAAGATGAATCAAATATTTTTTTAGAAAATAAAATTGCTGCACCTTTTACTTAATTGAAAAGAGATTTCTCTACCAAAAGAAAAGAAACACGCAAACTGCAGCCGAAGCCCATGACTCCACTTTCTCATGCAAGAAAAAGGAATGAATAAATCACCCTAGGCCTTGACACCTCCTACTAGACATCCAAGCCGTGGCACCACTTGTGCATTCCGTGATTTGATGTGTTAGGCAGCGTGAAAGCTGCAGCAAAGCAAATGCACCTCTTTTCTTTCAATGAAATCAGCGTGATTTTCTTCATGAAGAAAGGAAACAATTGCCTCCAAAAATAAACTCCAGCACCGTGACACAAACACCTATCCAATCACCTAGCATCTTCTTTCACAAAGGAATAAAGGAAAAGTTGCTACTTCTATGCTGCTAACGTCCCATCATACTCCCATCTAATCTAATCTAATTCTAATTTCATCAACTAATTAAAAGAAAGCTTTAAATGAGTGAAGCCTCTGCACCACGTCCCATCATGAAGAAAAGCAATGCTTCTACATTCATTCAAAATCCAACATAGTGATCATGGTTCAATGAAAAGGAAAATGCTTAAGCTAAGACAACTCTCGGCAACTACAGCCCTTGCACAAAATAAAGGAAAAAGAAAGTAAGCAACTTTTATTCAATCATGCAAAAAACTCGTGAGCTACATTGCTCCTAATGCTCCAACAAAACGTTGCAGACCCCCAGAAATAAAAAATGACAGCTACCCTTCTCAAATGGCCGTGTGGTCTTCTAAATGAGGTGGGGTCCACCTTCTTTGAAAAACCCTAGGAGCCATGTCATGTTTCTTATTTGGGCTCAACATGTTTTTGTCAAAATTTGGCCCAATGTGCACAAGCTTGTCCAAAAAGTTTAAACAATTAAATTACAATATAACTAAAATTTAAAATGTCTAATTTGAGAGTCTTGAATTTATTTGTCTCTATCCTAATGCTCCAAAATATATCTGCAATATTTTCCCTGCAATTAAAAATGCAATTAATCAACTCAGAAAATTCAAATTAACTAAAATAAGAATTTCCGATCAAATTAAGCATAATTAGGAAAAACGGGAAAATACCGGACAATTAAGCACAATTCCCTGATTAATTCTAGCACAATAAACTAAGTGAAATCAATAAAATATCGACTCATCATACACCACATATGGTCTCTCCAGCCTTCATCCTGAACATTTTGTATTCTTGTACTAAGGAGTTCTTCCTTGGTCTCTTTACCTCATCTCTGCCTTCATGTGTAACTTCAAGTATTTCCCACATCTCTTTCGCACTTTTGCAGTGGGAAACCCTGAAAAAATGATCCATAGTAAGAGTAGAGGCAATAACATTCCTAGCTTTAACATTATACTATACTCTTCTATTTTCCTCTTTAGTCCACTTAGAAAATTTTTTTCAAAACAGATTTTCCATTAATTAATTGAGTGGGTTCAAAGGTATCATTAAGAACTACATCTCACACACCTTTTTCCACTGCTTCAAGAAAGATTTCTATTCTGATTTTCCAAAAAGCATAGTTTTTGCCAGCAAATAGAGGTGGTCTATTTGTCGATGCACCTTCACCAAAGGTTTGAAAAACAAAAGTCATTTCAGGATCGAATAATCGATTAAACAAAAGGGTAATCAATTTGTTTTTCAAATAACTTTTGAAAACCTGCTCTAGTGCCAATTGTTAGAATTGATGGACTTTGTTTCTCAACACCAACAGGGGGTGAATTGTTGTTTTATAAAAACTTGCACTTTTTAAATCTTTTTCGCAAACTATAATGTTATTGAAATCTTTCTTGTGCATTAATTAAATGTGTGCAATGAAACAGTATGTGTAATGACAATGAAGAATGTAAAGAGATAAAGGAGAGAAAATCAAACATAGTGTTTATATTGGTTCGGCCTCAATGCCTACATTCAGTCTGACATATCTGTCTGACAAGCAATGGAATCGACTTGATAAAGTTTTCAATTGACTTATCAATTAAAGGGGGTTATAAATTCTATTATTTAGAATTTGCTTATTAAGTTGCCTGGTCATTTTTATATCAGTTTTCTTCAATATATCTTTGTTCTTATATGACTATTTTGCAATGAGATTATATTGTGAGATTGTTGATAGTTGTATCTTTGCTTGATTGAATGGTAGCAATCATAAAAATGATACAATCTTGATACAAATTGATTGTCTGCTCTGATATCTGTGTGACTGCATTGCGCATTTAAATTTGATTTTGTTGTATGCATAATGACAGGGGGAGCATTACTTGATTGCATAGATTGTTCACATGCCTACATGCTAAGGGGGAGTTTATCTATTTCATGTAAATATCTGTGATATGAGGAGCATCTCTGATTGTTTAATCTGTTTACATTTTTTCTATGCATCTCTAGTAATATGGTGATTAATATGGTGATTAATATGGTTGAAAAGATAGATTAATCTGCTTATTGCTTGATATGTGATTGTTTGCTTGATATTGTTTTTACTTGCTCTGATACACTGCAAAATGCCAAATGCCAAATGCTCTGATATACTGGAAAGATCATTTAATCACTTGTACTTACTGATTGCTTATATTTGCTCTGATTTCTAGTGATTAATTGAATGATTATGAGCTGTTTGTGTACAAACATGGATGTTTATTAATCATGGTTGTGCATCATCAAAAAGGTAAAGATTGTTGAGAAGGGAAGCGCTGGTTTAGCTAACCTTAATCTCACAGTGCTCTTGTCACTCTGGTTTTTTATGATGACAACACATTATTAATAACACATGTATTGTTTTGTGTTACATGTTCTATTCCTTATTATGGATGATATCTTATTGAACATGTTTATGTTGATCTTGATATATGAATGCACTTACTAAGCTTATATCTGTTACATCATTTATGATTGCATTACATATGTTTTAAAGAGAAAACCACATGCACTTTTATGAACTTATATTGTGTGGCATAACTGCAAGTTTTAAGTCGACTTCATTATGATGCAAGTCGACTAAAGCTTGTGACTATGCCCAGATTTTCAAAAGTAGTGCTATGAGTGATTTTGCATTGAAAAGTTTTTCAAACTGAGTTGATGTGCCTAAGTCGACTATATGCGCAGTGGATCCGACTTAGTTAGTTATTTGATTTGAAATTCTGTTATGTTTGTGTACAGTAGCGGCTATATTTCAACAGTTGGTCAAAGGTTTTATTGATAGTCAACTGTATTAATTGCAAAATCAATTTGGTTGTGTTTGACTACTACTGTTTGACTTAACTGTTATAATTGTCTAGTGATAGTCGACTTTATTAGTAGCACAATCAACTACTGGGGCATCTGATTTATAGAAAACTATAAATAGACGTGACTCAGTTGATCACATACGACTTTGGAAATTCTAACATTTTCATTTTGATTTACAGATTGTGATCTCTAAGAATTTGCTCCAAGAACTCATCAAGAAGACCATGGCGATCTATCTTTGAGGAGGTTCTTTGAAGGACACGTGTATTAAGCTTACTGTTTGATCGGATTCTGTACAACTAGTGTATTCTTATTGATCAAGACTACCTTCAATCTGCTGGAGATTGGTTTTTCCTATTGTGATTACAGGGGGTTGAATCGTGGAGTCTGTACACTTTGAGGATTGTTCAAAGTGGGTTAAAGATTGCAGAAGAGGGGATATCTTGCTGCAGATCGTTGTTGTGTGTACTGCCTATATTTTGGTTAGAGGGTTAGAGAGGTGTTTTATATTTTTGACGTGGAGGTCTCTATAAAAGCCTTGTTGTAAAAACCTTGACCATTATAGTGCATTTTCTTCTGGATTGTGGAAGGACACTGGATGTAGGCATTGATATGCGTTTGAATGCTCTATCCTTACACTTTTACATTTAGTTGACTTACCTGTTTACGTAGTCTACTTTGCATTTTGGCTGCACTTAGAATTTTCATTCCTTGTGATTCAAGAAACTTTGTAAAGGTTTTTACTTTGCGAAAAAGATTTTAAAAAGACTCTGATTTTGAAACCTCACCAATTCACCCCCCCCCTCTTGGTGTTGAAACTAAGCCAACCTTTTTCCAACAATTGGCACTAGAGCTGGTTTTCATAAAATATTTGAAAAACTAGTCGACTTTGTTTTTCTTTGAATCGACTATACTGTTGGGAATGGCTTTCAGCTTTCAAACTTTTGGTGAACGTGCATCTACAAACAGACCACCTCTGTTTGCTGGTGAAAATTATCCTTTTTGGAAAATTAGAATTCAAATCTTTCTTGAATCCGGGGATAGAGGAATTTGGGAAGCAACTTTGAATGATCGTTTTGAGCCTACTCTTACTATTGATGGAAAAACTATTTTGAAATTTTTTTTAAGTGGTCTCAAGAAGAGAACTAGAAAGCACAATATGAATTCAAAGCTAGAAATATCATTGCCTCTACACTAACTGTTGATGAATTTTTCAGGATATCTCAATACAAATCTGCCAAGGAGTTGTGGGATGTCTTGGGAGTCACTCATGAAGGCACTGATGAAGTCAAGAGAGCAAGGAAGAATTCTTTGATTCAAGAGTATGAACTTTTCAGGATGAAGTCTGGTGAAACAATCTATGAAGTCTAGAAAAGGTTTACACACATTGTAAATCACCTTATGGCTCTTGGCAAAGTCTTTGACAAGGAAAAGATCAATATCAAGATTTTGAAAAGTCTTAACAGAAGCTAGCAACCCAAAGTCACAACAATCTCTGAGTCCAATTATCTCACAAGCATGAATATGGCTACCTTGTTCGGCAGGGTAAGGGAACATGAGTTAGAACTTGGAAGGTTAAAGGATGAAGAGGAGATTGAAGAAAAGAAGTCCATTGCACTGAAAGAAAAAAGCAAGAAAGCCTCAAAGTCAGAGGAAGAATCAGATGCAGAGATGGACAATAATGAATTGATGACCATGGTGGTAAGGAAATTTAGTCGACTTATGAAAAATAACAGTCAACTTACTAACCATGCAGGTCACAACAAAGCCAGGAAAGATCACGGGTCAAGTGTTATACAATGCTATGAATATGGAAAAGAGGGACATATCAAACCAGATTGTCCAAACCTGAAGCCAAAGCAGAAAAACAAAAGGTTTCCTCGAGACAAGAGCAGAAAACAGAAAAGAGCTTATATTGCTTGGGAAAACAGTGATTCAGACTCTTCAAGTGATGAAGATCATGATCAAGAAGAGGTGTCTAACATCTGCTATATGGCTGGAGCATCATTGGCCGACTACGACAATGACACATAGTTTAAACAAGAACCGATTGAAGTAAAATAGGACCTACTGTTGGATGCATTCAAGGAAATTCATGCTGAAGCTATGCGACTCCAATACAAGGTTAATCGACTTAACTCTAATAGGAAGGATTATGAACATAGAATCAATAATCTTGTCACTGATAATGAAAAATTACAAAAAGAATTAGATGAAGCCTTAATGTCTGCTAAAAAGGTTAAAATTGAGACTGTTACAGTAGAGAAAGAATGTGATAAATGCCCTGCTCATGAAAAACAAATAGATTACTTGACTAGCACGCTAGCCAAAATTACTCAGGGTAAAAATAACTTAGATGATGTATTGAAGTCTACTAGTAGAGCTATTAACTGACAAGGCATTGGTTACAAAGCTAATTCTAATAAGTCCAATACAAGAAAATTTTCAAATTTAAGCAAACCTACTAAACATGCTTGCTTTTATTGTAATTGTGTTGGTCACACTGTTAGAAACTGCTACTACATAAGAGTTGGAGTTCCTAAGGGATTATATGTGTGGATACCTAAGGAACGTCTGGCCTCAACTAATAATCAAGGACCCAAGTTCAAATGGGTACCTGCAACAAAACTTAAACTGTTTTGCAGGAATTTCAAACAAGTGCAGTGAGAGCTCAAGGATGAACTTACAAAGCAATCTTAAACATCTTGAGTGTCTACAACTGGTAGCATGTATTAGCTTACTGCATCATGTATAAATGGATTAATTGTTTGATAATTGATTGTTTGTTGATTGTATGATTCATTGGCTGAACTATTTGTGTGAAAAATGATTTTCACGACTTTTAGTCGACTCAATTATGAGCATAGTCAATTTTTTGTCTTTGTATGAATGTACCCTGTTTTGACATCTCATGTCATACAGTAGTCAACTTTGATTCTACTCAAATCGACTGAATGACTCTGTTTTGGGCCTTATAAAATTTAAAAATTTAAAATGGTTCATTTCTGGTTTTGGTTTTTCGTGCCATTTTTTTTACCTGTCTGAGTTGTACTTTATTCCTGACACTAACACACACACTATTCATGTATTTCCAATGATCCTTGACTGAATTTTGTGCATCCTAGGTGTCTCTGGAAATTGCCTCTTAATCTCATCTCTCAAGAAAAGGGAAAGCAAACTGCATGGCAACTGTTAAGGAAGCTAATGTGAATGGCTGGATAAGCGATGACAACTCTCGAATGAGATTAATTGATGTGAGTCCTAAAGTTGTTGTCTCACCAAGGTATCTTGACTTGAGATTATTTGGAAGGGAAAACTTTAAATTTCCCGAATGGATTGAGACTCAAAATTTTTCGACTTTGGTGCAAATGAATGAAGAATGGTACCCTGATCTTGTTAGAGCATTCTATCATCACTTAAAAATTATTAATGGTGACATCTACTCAAGAGTTAAAGGTATTAACATTCTTATCAACAATTATGTCTGGGAGCAGACCACTTGGTTGAAGGCTGAAGGAATTTCTTCTCATCTACCCAACACTCAAATAAATCATTGGTTAAACAAAAAAGGATCTCTACAGAGGGTGGCTTAGAGTTCCTGTAAGTCAAACAAGAGAAAACATTTTTCTACATGAAGATCTCAAAATTGAAGAAATGGTTCTCGCACACATACAGGCATGGGTGATTCCTCCGGGAAGATTGATGATGACAACACATTATTAATAACACATGTATTGTTTTGTGTTACATGTTCTATTCCTCATAATGGATGATATCTTGTTGAACATGTTTGTGTTGATCTTGATATATGAATGCACTTACTGAACTTATATTTGATACATAATTTATGATTGCATTACATATGTTTTGAAGAGAAAACCTCATGCACTTTTATGAACTTATATTGTGTGGCATAACTGCAAGTTTTATGTCGACTTCATTATGAAGCAAGTCAATTATGATGGTATCGGAAGGGGTAATTTTTAAAAGAGTTTAGCGCAGCGGATTAATAACACAGAGAGCGTAAAGCGTATTAGGTCACAGTTGAAACGATTTTAGTCTTTTTATAAAAAACAATTTTCTTTCAGAAAATTTACCAAGCAGTTTATGTGCGTTAAAGTAAAATGAGTATAGGGTATAAGAAAAGCACACAAGGATTTTTATACTGGTTCGATTCAACAGAATCTACGTCCAGTCGTTAATCACTACAAAGAGTGATTAATAGTTCCACTAAAAGAGGATTTAACAGATTACAATAAAAAGTACAGAAATAGAATGAAAGGAACCACTCTACCAACTTGAAGAGAACCTGCTCCAGCAATCGACAAACGATTCACGAGCTTCTCCTTTCACAAGACCAGGTAGAGAACCTTGCCAACTTGAAGAGAGTTCACTTCGACTATCGACACACGATACGTAAGCCTCTCCTTTCACAAGACCAAGCAAGGGAACAAAGTAAACAAAAGCTCTCAAGAACGTTCCTCTGACTACTCAGTGTTCTAAGCTTTCTCAGTTTACACAAAAGTTCTTTTCTGAAGATTTCAAAAATGACTTATATAGCCACGCACACTGAATGCCAAAGGTCAGCTCACAACTGCCATGAATAATCGATTATTGTAAGTGATAATCGATTATTCAAGTCCGTTATAGAAAATTCAAAAAGTGATAATCGATTATTTGAAGTGATAATCGATTATGCAAGTGTGACTTGTGATAATCGATTATTGCTTCATGATAATCGATTATTGTAGTTCAAAAACATGTGATAATCAATTATAGCTTGTCCATAATCGATTATACCAGTAGAAATTACAATGTTTATCATTTTCCTACTACATNCAAAAACTACAAGTTGCTTTTTAAGTATTCTCCTATTACAATCAAGAATTACAATTTGCAGCATCATCAAAACTTGTCTTCAGGTTTTACCAATACTCCCTTATTGGTAACAAATTAAAGCTCATGACTATGCACAGATTTTCAAAAGTAGTGATGTGAGTGATTTTGCATTGAAAAGTTTTTCAAATGAGCTGATGTGCCTAAGTCGACTACATGCGCAGTGGATCCGACTTAGTTAGTTATTTGATTTTAAATTTTGTTATGTTTGTGTATAGTAACGACTATATTTCAACTGTTGGTCAAGGCTTTTATTGATAGTCAATTGTATTAATTGCAAAATCAATTTGGTTGTTGTATGACTGCTACTATTTGAATTAACTGTTATAACTGTCTGGTGACAGTCGACTTTATTAGTAGCATAGTCGACTACAGGATCGTCTGATTTATAGAAAACTATAAATAAACATGACTCAGTTGATCACATACGACTTTGGAATTTCTAACATTTTCATTTTGATTTATAGATTTTGATGTCTAAGAATTTGCTCCAAGAACTCGTGGTGATCTATCTTTGAGGAGGTTCTATGAAGGAGACGTGTATTAAGCTTACTGTTTGATCAGTTCTGCACAACTGGTGTATTCTCTTTGATCAAGATTGCCTTCAATCTACTAGAGATTAGTTGTTCCTATTGTGATTACAGGAGATTGACTCGTGGAGTCTATACACTTTGAGGATTGTTCAAAGTGGGTTAAAGATTGCAGAAGAGAGGATATTTTGCTGCAGATCTTTGTTGTGTGTAATGTCTATATTTTGGTTAGAGGGTTAGAGAGGTGTTTTATATTTTTTACTTGGAGGTCTATATAAAAGCCTTGTTGTAAAGGCCTTGACCATTATAGTGCTTTTGCTTTCGGATTGTGGAAGGACACTAGATGTAGGCATTAAGGCCGAACCAATATAAAAATCTGCGTTTGAATTCTTTATCCTTACACTTTTACATTTAGTCGACTTACTTGTTTACGTAGTCTACTTTGTATTTCCGCTGCATTTAGAATTTTTATTCCTTGTGATTCAAGAAAATTTGTAAAGTTTTTTACTTTTCGAAAAAGATTTTAAAAAGACTATGATTTTGAAACCTCACAAATTCACCCCCCTCTCTTTGTGTTGAAACGAAGCCAATCTTTTTCCAACAATATGTATAAACATAACATACACAAATACTCTTCCCAGAACCTCTTCCCTGTTGTGACTTGACAACAATTATATGTTTTTATTATCAATGTGTTGTCATCATCAAAAACCAACATAATAGGGATTGGGTTCATCTATCATAGTGCTCCCCCTATCAACACAATACAAAGTAGCCTGCATCCAGTGTCCTTCCACTCATAAGAAGCAAATGCACTATAAAGATCAAGGTTTTTACACCAATGTTTTTATAGAGACCTCACGTCAGAAATGCAAAACACCTTTCTAAACCTCTAATCTAGTATAGACAGTAAAAAGTACAGACACGCAACAAGAACACCCTCTTTTGCTGTCAAACCTTTTGAGGCACCCTCAAAGTCAATAACACAGTTCTTCTTCTTGTAATCACAATAAGGAAAACTAGCCAATCTTCAAAGATTTCGACAAATCCTGATCACATAGATTACACCTTTATGTGCAGATAGATCAAACGTTCAAACCCAGTAAGCCTTGCTGCGCAAGAAACCTACAAGTCTTTGATCACCACGGTCAATCTTTGGTCCTTAGAGCTTATCTTTTCTCTGTAAGGAATGACAACGTTTTCTGAAAGATATGAAAGTAAAAGATCAATTCCTCTTCTTACAGAAATCCAATCAGGTGTCAATTTATAGTATAATACAATATTGATGCATTTTAACTGATTTAGCTATTAATCTAGTCGAATACACTTTGCAGTTCTAACAGACTAACAACAATCACAAAATTTAATTGAATGCAAATTTAATACAATCGACTCGCAATAAATTCTTGCGAACATATTTAAAAATATGACCGTTATGTCAGTTGTGACAAGCATTTAACAGTTTTCAAAGTCTTAACTAATTTAATCGAATACAAGAAGCATACAGTCCATTGAGTAAAAACACTCAGAAAATTTTTGAAAACTTTTCTCATCAAAATAACTCACATCACACTTGAAAAGAATTTGGGAAAACCCACGAGTTTTAATCGATTCATCCTATAATGTAATAAACTTAAAACTATTGTTTTGCCACACTTTTAAGTTCAGCTAAAGTGCTTGTGATTTTTCATTTATGAAAACAAATGTTATGCATCCATAGATAAAATCACATAGTAAACACAGTGGTATGTAGTAAAGAATACAATAAAGTTCACATATATGCTTGTACAGATATATGTTAAGCCCTTGGCAAGTTTACCAGATCGTTATCAAGTAATATATAATCGGTAAGTCCGAGTATCGTTCTCCCAAAGGACTCTTAGGCCTTATCTTTCATGTAAATTGATCTTATAAGACTTGAGAAGAGAATACTTTTGTAGTGTGAATGCAAAACAAAAATAAACATGAAAATGCAAGTGAATCAATTCGCAAAGTAAAGATATGAATGAATGGAGTTGTTGGGGTTTACAATTTCATCTTATTCGCCCTCTTATATCTACTTTTCTTTTTTAATTCTCTTTATTATCTAATCGTCATGCAAACTTTCTTAGCCTACCCTAAACCCAATTCCTTGGCGAAAAGAGCCTACTATTAATTACTAGTTTACTATCTCTATTCTCCCTGAGTAATTAATAATGCATTGAACACTATCGTTCTACCCCTATCTCTAGGCAGTATTGCTTCATCAAGGAATTTCCTATCAGTTCATGACTTCCCTGTACGTTCCCGTATCGACAAAGGCAAATATCTTCTTAACGAATGAGTTAAACGATAAAAGCATTGAGCATAGATAAGAAACCCAACAATTGATAATATAAGCATATGCAATGAATAAAATAAGTATTTCCATATAAGAGAGTTTCAAAAGATTACATTGTTCCCTAACAACAAATGATTTAGTTCACCATGGACATGGTGAAACTAGATGAAATTAAATGAAAGAATGGAAGAGTAAACCCTAGATTTGATAAAGTGGAGCCTAAGAATCCAAGAAATCTCCTCCAAGGAGTGTAGAACTGCTCTAGATGTCTCTGCTTGCCAAAAGATTACTTTGGGAATCGCACTTGGTCTATTTATAGCGCATAAAAGTAACAGAATTTAAGCCCAAGCCCAGCATTGCACCGCTCAGCGCCTAAATTGGCCGCTCAACGGTTTGCCTCTAAACGTCGGACCGCTCAGCAGTTTGCCTCTAATCGCACTGGACACTCAGCGGCACCGCTCAAGCAAGAAGTAGTGGATTTTCCCTCGAGTCTGGCGCTCAGCGTTGGAATTTGGCACTGAGCGGTGGACTTGACTCTTCTTTTCTTCCTTTTTTCCTCTTTTCTTGAGTTTAAGTCCTCCCTACTTCACTTCCATCTTCAATTCTCATCAAAACCCTGCAAAACAATGCAAAAACAAGTATAATATCTCTAAAAACAACTTTTGACTCTCATATGACTCAAATAAGTGTTTTACTTGATTCTAAGCCAAAAGGGTGTGTTTTGATATCAATTTCAAGTATAAAAATAACGGTTTTTAGACCGTTATCAATATAACACAATAAACATAAGCATATAACATGTATAACACAGTACGCACATGTGTTATTATTAATTATGTGTTGTCATCATCAAAAGCCTAGTCATTACTGAGATTTTATCGGTTTAGCTAAATCTGTGCTCCTTCTATCAACAATCTCAAGAGTTTTTTATTCTTCTATTCTATGAGACTTTCTATTGTGTAGTTACCTGTTCTTTCTAACTTAAGATTTTCTATCCTAGCTTTTATGTTCTTTATAATTTAGGGTTTTAATATTCTTTCTAACTTAGGGTTTTCTATCCTATGAGTTTTCCTATTCCTCTATGGAACTCCTTCGTTGCCTTTTCTATCCTATGAGTTTTCTTATTCTTCTGTGGAACTTCTTTGTTTTATGTTGTTTAGTTAAACTTCAAAACCAAGGTTCTTATAAACGAGTTTGTCTAATCATCTAAGGTTCATATAGACGAGCTTGTCTTGCCCTAACAACTTGGACTTAAAGAAAGAAGAATAAATAAGTCTCTTCTCCTTTTAGTTGTAGAATTAATGTGGGACTTAAAACAACCTTAAGAGTTGTTGTCCAGACTTGTAGGCCTCCAAGTCCCACATCCTTTAGTTTTCTCCATCTACTTCATCTCCTAGTGCTATATAAGCAACCTAAGGTCTCCTTTGTACATACACCTTGAACACCTTCAAATTTGTATATAAAGAGTGTTATGCGTTCAATTGTGTTACTTCTTTAAGATAGAATTTTTTCTCATAGTCTAAATTTCGGTTTTATCTTGTGAACAACAAGTGGCGATCCTCTTTTGCATTTATCTTGGATCGTTTCAAGTGGCATGACTTCCAAATCATAAGTTTCCTCTCCTTTCTATCTTACACTTTTACTCTTTTTAATTTCATTTCTTAATTGTATTAGTTTAGTTCTTTGCTTGTTTGTATCTAGGCATGCTGTTCCATATCATGTGGTATCTAGAACCTTTGGTTTTATCAATATAGGAATGCATGTTAGATAGGAAAAGCCTTTGTTTTCCTTTCGGCAGTGCCTAACGTAACTTCCAAGCACCCAACGCAAACGTGATTATGGTCTAGAAGTGTTTGTGTCATAACTTATGTGTTTCAACTACGATTTTAGTGAAATATTTTTCTATAGTTTTGGTTACATGTTTGGAATAATATGCAATCCTAATTTCACTTTTATTCCATCATTTACTGTGTTTATTTGGTGTTAATTCATTCAATACTTCATAGTTGTGCTTACTATTTGTTATTCCTTTTAAATTTGATACTAATTGTTTCTTGTTTGTGTGTTTGCTAGCTAGTTTGTTTTTGTTGAGATTGTTGATAAGGGAAGCACTGGTTTAGCTAAACCTTAACCTCACATGCTCTGGTTTTTTATGATGATAACACATTATTAATAACACATGTATTGTTATGTGTTACATGTTCTATTCTTTATTGTGGATGATATCTTAATGAACATGTTTGTGTTGATTCTCATATATGTATGTATATTCATTGATCTTAAGAAAACCACATGCACTTTGATGAACTTTTATTGTGTGGCATAACTACAAGTTTTAAGTCGACTTCATTATGAAGTAAGTAGATTAAAACTCTTGACTTTGCAAAAATTTTCAAAAGCAGTGTTGTGTGTGATTTTGCATTGAAAAGATTTTCAAACTGAGCTGAAGTGTCTAAGTCGACTACATGCGCAGTGGATCCGACTTAGTTAGTTATGTTTTTTGAAATTCAGCTAATGCTTTCGTACAATAACGGCTATATTTCAATTGTCTGTTAAAGCATTAAATGAAAGTCAATTGTATTAAAATGCGAAATCAATTTGGTTGTTATGATTATTGCTAATTAACTTAACTGTTATAATTGTCTGGTGACAGTCGACTTCATTAGTAGCACAGTCGACTATAGGAGCGTCTGATTTATAGAAAACTATAAATAGACGTGATTCTGTTGATCACAAGGACTTTGGTTGAACTGATATTTTCATTTGTTGTTTCAGATTGAGATCCTGTGATTAAACGCTCCAAGAACTCATCAAGAAGACGAAAGATATCTTTTTCTGAGGAGGTTCTGAAGGAGAAAGAATTTTGTGCTTACTGGTTGATCATATGCTGCACGTTTCAGTGTTCATCAATTGATCAAGATTTCTATCAATCTTTGGAAAGATTGTTGCTATCCTGTTGGGATTACAGGACATGGACTCGTGGAGTTCTGACACTTTGAGGATTGTTCAAAGTGGGTTGAAGATTGCAAAAGAGGGGATATCTTGCTGCAGATCTTTATGTTGCTCCCTATGTTTTGGCTAGAGGGTTAGAGGGGTGTTTTATATTTTGATGTGGAGGTCTCTTTAAAAACCTTGTTGTAAAAACCTTGACCATTATAGTGTATTTGCTTCCTGGTTGTGGAAGGACACTAGATGTTGGCATTGAGGCCAAACCAGTATAAAAATTTTGTGTTTGATTTGTCTATCCTTACATTTTTACATTAAGTTGACTTTACTATTTACGTAGTCAACTTTATATTTTCGCTGCATTGAATTTTTTATTCCTTGCAATTCAAGAAACCTTGTAAAGGTTTATACTTTGCGAAAAAGATTTTTAAAAGACTCTTATTTTTAAACCTCACCAATTCATCCCACCTCTTGGTGTTGAAATTGAGCCATCCTGTTTCCAATAGTTTCCTCTAGATGCTATACTTCATCAAGGACATATTAAGAGTGATCTAAAGAATCCAATTAAATTCCTTTGAATGACCCAAAACTTGTTGTACAAAGGCTACAATCAGAACCTTCCAGCATAAACAACAAGCACCTTATAGAAGTCTTCAACAAGTAGGCTTCTAAATTCTTTTTGTTTGCTTTTCAAAATATTTTCTTTTGTCTTAGCTGGTCTGTGTTGAGTCTTTGATTTGAGTCATATGTGCTTCCTCTTTAAGAGTTTTCTAGAAATTTCTTCTTGAATTGCACTTGCTAGAGTCAGTTGCATCATTGCTCTTGTATGTTGAATTGAGATGGATCACCTTAGGATTTAAGTGTGTATGCTTTTCTTGTATGTTTTACACTAGCAGAGGTATAAAAAACCAAATTTCAGCTTTGATCAAACCCACATAATCAAATTATCCATGTCTTAACTCATTGGCAAGTGTACCAAATTATATCAAGTAATCATAAATGGTAAGAGAAAAGGATAAAATAGGAGAAAATCACTAACATTCAATGGAAGAAGCATAAAATATTTAAATCATATTCAAATACATGAAAGTTTAATGGTTACATCTTCCCCAACAACAAATGAGTTTAGTTCTCCATTGTCATGGAGAATTTTGGTGTACAATGGAAGAATGAGATGGAAACCCTAGCAAGAGAAAAGGAAAGCTCCCGCATGCCCAATCTGCCTCCAAAGGGTCAAAAATTGTGTTTATGTGCTTCAACTGCCAAAAGAAACGAACCCTAATGCGTATAGGCCTTTAAATAGATCCAAAAATTCACATGGGCCAACGCCGTCAGCGCTTAACGCCGTAACTAGGGGCAAGTAGGCGATCTTGCGAAAAAACCAAGCGTCTTGCGTGTGTAGCTGACTGGCGCGAAACTCAGCGTTGAGCGCCCCTGAAGAGGGTAACCAGGCGTCTTGCGAGCCTACCTACGTTGAGGGCCCTAGAAAAGGGTAATCAGGTGTAGTTGTGTGACAACTAATGCCCAGGACCCCAGAAAAGGGAAACCAAGCATCCTTGAGCCTTATGCAGCCTTCTCTTCTGGTGCTTTTGTTGTCCTTCCTGAGTTCCAACTCCTTGATACTTTACTCCTCTTTTAAAACATACCAATAACCTAGAAAATTGAAGGAATTAGTGATAAAAATCATTAAGTATAACCTCGACTACTTTATTCACATTCAACTTAAAAGAAGAGTTTAAGCAAGCTTCAAAGTCAAAAAAAGTTGATTTAGTATCAAAATTGTGTTACAGATAACAGTAAAATCAACTGTTATCACAATGCTTGGCCAAGACCAGCTAGATGCATAATTGCTTGATCCAAAAACCAAATTTGTTTTGATTGAGTTGTTTGGTTTGGCTGAGTATTTTCTCCATTATTGTTGTGTGTTTGACATCTTAATTTTATCCTCTATTATCATCACTTTACATAACATATAGGTTTGAGGCATGCCAAATTATATCCACTCTTTTTTAGATCTTTCTCTTCATGTATGCGGAGTTTTTGGTATGATTGCCTCTTGTTTGTGTATTTTGTTTTGCTTTAATATTTTCAAATGTACCGTTTTGATTCCTTTATTTTCCTTATTGTTTTGTCTCTTAGTATTTTATTTTACTTCTAGTTTTTCTGTGCCAATTTTTCTTGCTTTACTAGGTTCCTTTTACATTATTTGTATAGTAGTTTTCACTTGATTTTTTTTGGCTTCTTGAAGTGTATGTCTCTTGACTTTTTTCCTTCTATTTGTCGAGGTTGATTGTACAACATTTTACTTATATTTTCCACTGATTAAGTGCTCTAAATTCTGACTTTAAGACACCTTGCTACCTTGAGTGAAGATTGCAAGTGAGTTGGAGTGATCCTTCCTTTCTTCTACCAAAACTGTGAGCATTGAACCAAGGAAAGTGTTGCTATTTTTTTGAGTGATTTTGTTGCTATTTTGACCTGTTTTTTTCTGGGTTTTCTTGTTTTTTTGTGTTAGAAAAATGTTTCTAGGAAGCATTGTCTAATTTCTCTTCATTAGAGGAACACACATACCATGTTTCTAGGAAGCCTTCTCCTAAATCTACTCATCCTTCTTCTAACCATCCATCTTCTCAACTTAAATCACCTTCTAGTATGTGTTATATTAAATTTTTTAAATGCTTAGGACGTGGTCATATAAATTATGCCTGCCCCCAACAAAGCTAATGTGCATTAGGGGTGAAGCAATTTTCACCAATGAGTTTGTCTCTTCCTTACCTTCACACACTTATAGTTCTTATTTCTCATCAAGTGAAGAAAAAGAGGTCACGCATAATTGTTTTAATGAAGACCTTCAAGATAAAAAAGAGGAGAGAGTAAAAACAGAAAATGAGAGGAAAGAATGCGAAGAGAGAGCAAAGAAAGCAAAAATCATTTGTGAGAGAAAAAGAGAAGGCACAAATCCTAGTCACAAAGGAAGTGCTACTAAGGGCACCTTCTCCTCCTATCATTCGAATAGATCCAAGCCATGACAGGGGAGTTTTTCAATCCTTCTTTTCTCTCTTTACTAAGCTTTCTTTCTTTGTTCCAAAAGTATTTTGTACAAATCTCCCACCTCCCTCTTCCCTTATTTCCAACTCTTTAATAAGCATTTTCGAACTACATCTTGAGTTAGTGTTACTCCTTTGGTTACATTCAACTTAAGACAAAAAGAAAATTCTAAAAAAGGTCTCCTAGTGTTGAGATTTTTGATAAGGGAAACACTGGTTTAGCTGAACCTTAATCTCACAGTGCTCCAGTTAATCTGGTTTTTGATGATGACAACACATTATTAATAACACATGTATTGTTATGTGTTACATGTTCTATTCTTTATTGTGAAAGATATCTTATTGAACATGTTTGTGTTGATATTGATATATGAATGCATATTCACTGATCTTATATCTGATACATCACTTATGAATGCATTACATATGTTTATGAAAAGAAAACCACATGCACTATGATGAACTTATATTGCGTGGCATAACTGCAAGTTTTGAATTACTTTTTTGAGATAAAATTGTCTCTTAGTCCAAATTTGAGTCTTATCTTGTAAAAACAAGTGGTGATCCTCCTTGACATTTATTTTGGATCATTTCAAGTGACATGCCTTTTAAATCATAAGTTTCCTTTTTTTTCTCTTTTACATTTTTACTCTTTTTAATTCCATTTCTTAATTATTTTAGTTTAATTCTTTGTTTATTTATATTTAGACATGTTATTCAATAACTCTAAAATAATAAATATAGAAAAAAAAAGGAAAATTATGTTTGTACAACACTAAACAAAATGGCAGCAGCGACCAATGACATTAGCACTCCATACCATGTTTCCAAAAAATAATCAAGGCATTAATGGACATGTTTAGAAGTTTTTCCACCAACATTTTAGTCATGATAAAACCCTTCAATAAATTAAAGAAGGCCATACAAGCCCTGCGCGTGGCCAAAAAAAACCATGGCTTCTACCAATTGAAAGAAGGCCAATATACTACATTGTAAATTCAAAAAAAAAATAACAATTGAAAGAATTAAACTACACCTCAAATAAAATAAAGTATGACACACCCCATTTATTAATTAAATAATGTAAAAGCTACAAGCCCTCTAATTGAATAGGAACCACTGAACCACATTTATGAATCTAGTTCTAGGACACATCAATACCTAATCTTACACAAAAAAAAAAAAAAACACCAACGTTGGATGCAATAATCATGGAAGAAAACTGAAATTGGTATTTTTAATAATATAAAACATAATGAATATCTTTTTAATAATAGTAAAATAGCACATAAAATATTACGCTTCACAACCTATTAATTTAACTGCACGTAAATATAAAAAAAAAACATATTAAATTATTATATTAACTCGATTTTTCAGAAAATACCACTTTTAAAATCCTGCATCAATTCTATTTTTTTTCCCAAAATTCTAATAACATCCAACCCGTTAGCATTACACCAAAAACTGATTTTTAACCAATAAATATCATTGCACCCAAAACCATTTTTCAAGTCCATACTGCACAAAAAAATCCCAGAAGCTGGTTTCTTAAAATCTCATATTTTTTTAAACTAGGCTTAATTATCTATTTAGTCCCCAAGTTGGGGGCTGAATTTCCGTTTGATACCCGTTTGAAAAAGTGATTTAATTTGTACTCATTTTGCTTTTAATAGATCCTCTCCGTTAAATAAGTTGTGACGGCGTTAAATATTAAGTGATATGTCACTGAGATAGACAACATTCTTCAACGTGGCAGAAAAATTAGGGTTTTTAGTGAGGATTTTTCATTTGGAATTGAGAAACTTCAGAAACATTAATCCCACCAGCTCTCTCTCGGGCCTCAACATCATCCTCAACCCTCACACGCTTAAGCATTTCGCCGCCGCAAAGCTCTCCCTCGCCAGATCCCTCGCTCCCCACACCGGTTCTCTCCAAAGACCTCCCCATCAACAAATTCAACCACACTTGGGTGCGGAGCTACCTATCCCACAAAGCACTCCATCATTCCTCCAACCCCAAACTACCCCTCATCGTCTTCTACCATGGCGGAGGCTTCACGACTTCTGCGTCATAATGGCCCACACCACGCAATTCGTCGTGGTTTCGGTCGACTACCGCCTCGCCCAGGAACACCGCCTACGAAGACTTTGTGGAGGCGCTGCTGCTGATTCAGTGGGAATATGAAAGTAGGGCCATGCTGAAATTTGTGACAAAGCACAAAAAAAAATAAAAAATTTATAACACAAAAGGGGGGAGACAAAAAGCGTTTACAGTTTTTGAAGACAGATAAATCATACCAAGATATTATTGGGTGCTCCTAGGGGTAGAGCTTGCTGTAGCAAAATTTGCTTTCTTGATGAATTATCCACGTTGGGTTGAACTGGAAATAGGGAGAAGAGAGAAACCAAGTAAGGCACCAAAAAAAAAAACGAGGGAAGTAAAAAAAAGCCAGAAGAAGAATAGGCATTATTAGCTTCAAAATTGAAAGTACCAATTTTTTCTCTGAATTTGTTTGTTGCTGCCTCTGGAGATAAGATTTGGAAGAGATTAAGGTTGTTGGGTGGAGGGTTGCGGTGTTTGGATGAGATTAGGTCAAATTTATTTCCTTTTTTCTTTTCTATATTTAAAAATATTTTTATACATGTCATTGGTAAAAAAATAAAATGCTTTTGCCACGCAGATAAGTGAGTTGACAAATCACTTAACATTTAACACCGTTCCAAGCTACTTAACGGAAGGGACCTATTAAAAGCGAAATCAATAACTTGAGGACCAAATTAAATCACTTTTAAAAGCGAGTATCAAACGGAAATTCAACCCCCAACTTGGGGACTAAATAGGTAATTAAGCCTTTAAACTATTGCGTTAACATTCAAAAAAAAATTCCACCAACATCTGATGACACTTATTCATCATGAATTCACACACAGCATATCTTATTCCCTCTTTATTCTAATGACCTTATTCTCTCGTTATTCTTAATTATTATGTATCCACTGCTTTGCACTTGTCAAATCATCCAAAAATAACCAAAATAAATGCACAAACAAAACTTTAGAAAACTTCACGTTCAGGGTCTACCAAAATACTCTTACAAGAGAAATGCACTGCATAAAAAAATAAATTTCTAGACTTCAACTCACAAAACCATGTGTCATCTTTTACTATTAAAACCGTGCATAAATTTTTATCGAATTTTCCTGAAATTAAAACACTGCACCATGATTATTTTCCAAAAAAAAAAAAAAAACTTACTCCAATGCTATTTGTTAAAACAAAATTATCTACAACACTAAAATATCTAAATGCTCTCAAAAATTTAAAGTTTAACAAAAACAACAATATATCAAATGAGCATATGAATAGGTTATTATTAGAATAACTAAAACATAGATGCAAGTTAAATACTTTAAAAATCTATTAACTTAGGAAAGTCTTAGAAAAACACTTAGGCTTAATCTAGACGCAACACTAAACATTCCTTGATTTAAAGCGTCAATGAGAGTCTTACTAAATGCAGAACATATATTGTACCAAATGACAATTGGTCAAAACTCCCAAATAGATAAGAATGTAGAAGTGTCGAGACAACGTTTTTGATAAACTATTTGAAAGCCTCAATTAATATTCCAAAAACTTATGAAAGATACAAGAAATGCGTTAATTACCGAAGGCCTCTAGGCCGTCAGTAAATGACGTTTTTCGAAGGATTTACCGAGGGCCTACTAAGTAGTAATTTACCGAAGGATTTAGACCCTCGGTAATGGGAGTGTTACTTACTGAAGGCTTGTTAGCCGTCTGTAATGTGTTCTATGAATTAGGGCCATCAATTGGGTATTCTCGCTCTCGAATTCATTTGGCACCAAAGTAGTAATCTTTGTCTCCTCTCGAAGCTCGCCACAAAAATTGCCTTCCCCCTTTGCTCGAAACCCTTCTTCCTCCAAACCCTTGTCCTTTGCATCAATCCTGACCACGAAACCCTAGAGGAGTTGGGAGGCTCCATTGTCGTTCAATCATGAAGAAAGGGTTACATATAGACTAAACCAAGTGATTATAGAAACTAAAGAGTAAAGAAAGGTTCGAGTGGAAGCTAGGAAGCATTCTGGGTTGAGTGTGAGGCGCGTGAGGTTGCAGAGTTTGGAGGAAACGTTTTGCGGAGAGGGCGGACACATTTTCCAGGTATGGGGAGTTATTATTTCGTTGTTTAGATTAAATGTAATTGTATGAAGGGTTGGTGTTTTGTTGTGAATATTTACTTCGACATTTTTGACTAAATTAGAGTTCTCTGTGCAGTATTATGAGTTTTGAAACTTCAATTGGTTGATATGCTGAATTGGAGTTGTTTTTGAATTGTAAAATTTGGAACAGTCTGTTGGATATATATATATATATATATATATATATATATATATATTGGACTTGATAATAAGCTGTTTATTGAACTAATTGAGAGCTAGGCTCTATTAGTCAATGAAGGAAATCTGGTTTAAGTTGGATGAAAATAAAATTAAAATTTGTATCTTTTGAGTTTAGAATATTGTATGATGGCTAGTGATTATTGAATATAGTTGTACTCTTAGTTGTTGTGCTGAAAAGATTGAATGTAACTAAGTAGTGCAAATGTTGTAGTCGCAAGGGATATTTAGGAAATAAAGATGCAGAGAAGTTTCTGTAATATGGTCATGAGCACGTGGTTTTCAGGACTAAGTTAATATGTAGGAATGTTAAATACTGATGCATGAATATATCATATTGGGGTAATGGGGTTAAAGGTATTTGTTAATTTGTTTGGACTATTTAATAAGAGAATGAGTTTATGTTGAGATACTTAAGTGCTGTTAAGATCAATTCAAAAACAAATATGTAAAAATCATTCAAAAACAGAAGTAAAATCTATTTAAACAAATTTTGAATGACTAAATAAAGCTATAAATCAACTTAAAAATTAAAATCTTCAAGAAACTCATAATTTCAATACTCAAAAGCTACCAAAGCACTCTAAAACTAGGCTAAACAAGCTAAAAGTAAGAACTGAACTAAAACAGAAAGAAACTTGTAAAGAAACTTCCTAAGCAAGTCTTAAATGTGTAAAGAAAACTAAGAACACTTCAAAAGTCACTAATTCTAAGAGATTTTAATACTCACTAATGAAAGCCTGAAAGTACACTCAAACTAGTATAGAAATGAGTACTACACTAAATGTGTTGGAAAACAGGTAGGCTTCTTCTTACACCAAGAGGGGGGCTGAATTGGTGATGTATCAAAAGTAAGTTCTTTTCGCAATCTTGAAAGAAAAGTGTAAAGCTTTTTAAACTTTCTTGAAATGTAAGCAATCAGAAAATGTATGCAGCGAAAAAACGTAGTTGATTGCGTGAAATATAGAGTCGACTTGAATATAAAAGATAAGGGATAGAGAAAATCAAACACAGGTTTTTATACTGGTTCGACCAACAATGCCTACATCCAGTGTCCTTTCACCCAGAAGCAAATGCACTATAATGGTTGCGGTTTTTACAACAAGGAATTTATAGAAGACCTCCACGTCAAAAATATAAATCTCCTCTCTGACCCAAAACCAAAATATAGCTGCAGAACAAAACCAGAATTGTAACAAGAATCCCCTCTTCTGCAATCTACAACACCACTTTGAACAATCCTCAAAGTGAACTATCTCCCTGTATCACAACAGGTCCAATTCCAGCAGACAGCACAGGATGTCAAGCCTTCAACACAATTCAGCAGTCTTCACAAGATGCAAAGCCTTGAACAAATCACACATAAACACCTTTCTTGCAGATAATGATCAGCAAATGTGAGCGCAGAAAGTCTCCCCTTTTAATCTCGTTCAAGAAAGATCACCACTGTTTTCTTGGACAATTCTTGGAGCTAAGAGTAATCTGAAACAAAAATGAAAATTATCAGTTCATCAAAAGTCTTCTGAACAAACCCGTGTTCAGCCTATTTATAGATTTCTGTGATACAGTCATATTCTCAATCGAATACGCTATTAATTCAATCGACTGTATTATGATAATTATAACAGATCAGTCAACTAAGTAGCTTACAATCAACCAATAACAAAACACATTTAATGCAGTTGACCAAGTCATCAATGCTCAACTAAATTTTAAAAATATAGTCGTTAGAGTGCAAGAGTATAACAGAATTCCAAAACAGATTACAGATTCAGTCGAATGTGTGAAACATATAGTCGACTTCAACCATGGAAAACATTTTGAAATTCTTTTCTTCTCAAAAATACATAGAGCACTAATTCTCAAAATTTGCACAAAGATTTTAGCATAGTCGAATCCATTCAGAATGTAGTCGATTGTACTAGAACTTTGTCACACAGTTAAAAGTTCATAAGAGTGCTTGTGGTTTTCAACTTTAAAACATGTGTAGTAAAACATATGAAATTATGCATAGCACATAGCACATAAAGCATGTAAACACGTTCCAGATATATATCAATCAATCAACATAGGAACATGTAATACAGTACATAAACATGTTCAACAAATATAACAATCGATTTGCATAAGAACATGTAATAACAGCAAAGAACATATGCATGTTATTAAGCAATGTGTTGTCATCATCAAAAACTACATTGATGTAGAAATTGTGTTGCCAACAATCTCCCCCTTTTTTGATGATGCACAACCATGATTAATAACCAACCATGTTTGCACAATCTAATTCAAAACAATAGAATATCAAGTAGAATATGAGATAGAATGAAAATGCATTCTCCCGCTTTCATATTCTCCCACTTTCATAAAGCTTTCATACATTCTCTCCTCGTTTGTGCATTAGCAAAAAAGATATGCTCTAGATATTTATGCTGAAATATCAAACAGAGATGCATCACAAAAAGTATGCACATTTAAATCACATGAAAATGATAATTCTCCCTGAAATGCAGGCATGTGAAATACAAATGTGTAAAATGTGATACTCCCCCTGTCATTATACATGGATATTAAAATCAGATCAAATGCACAATGCAATATAACACATAGTGCACAATGCAGTATAGTACATATTTGTATCAAAGATAGGATAGCAAACAGTTTAGTCATGCAATGATACAATCAACAATCTCACAATATTATCTCAAATAGGATATGTAAAATCAATTTATACCAAAGATAATAGCAGATATTCAAATCAACCAATCAATGAAAGAATAACCAAATTCCAGAATTGGAATTTATAACCCTATTATAGAACAGTCGATTGTTGTATTTCTCAAGTCGAATACATTGCTTTCCAAGTTTGGTGAATTCCACTTATAGTTCCAAAAGCAATGTCCTTCCTGCAAAATCTTTCAAAGATCCTTTCCATATCAAGCATTTTAGTTAAGCAAGAATTACAATAAATAGTAACAGAACTCAAAAGGAAAAGATGTATAATACATTAAGCATAATTGACTTCATTCAAAACACAGTCGAATCAATCAATCAGTATATTAGATATTAATCAATCAGATTAAAGCAATTGAAATTGATCCAAAATACTAATTTCATTTCCTTGAAAGAAGATATTACAATGATGGACACAAACAAGGAAAAACAAAAAGACAGCAAAAGATGGCATTATAAGCCATACACAAAACAGGAAACAAAAAACATCCTATGACTCTAGACAAAACAGGGTAAACAGAACTTTATTCTAATTCAGAAGATTCTTCAATCTTTTTGTTTGCACTGTTTATACCACTGTCGGTGTCCCCAATTGATGATTCTTCGAAGGCTTTTATGTGTAATGTGTAGAGATATTATATTTAGTTTATATTGTGTTTATGTTAATTAGGGAACCATTCTTCTTATTTTATTTTATTTTATTCTTACATATTCATTTGTATTTGGGCTTAGCCCATATTTCTTCTATTATAAATAGAGAACCCTATGTGTGTAT
>NC_028357.1:11631999-11641100 GCF_000741045.1 Vigna radiata var. radiata | reverse complement strand
GCCCATATTTCTTCTATTATAAATAGAGAACCCTATGTGTGTATTTAACACAAAGGGGATTAATTCCAATATATAATTTTCACTATATTTAACATGGTATCAGAGCAGGTTTTCTGATCCTTTTCTACTTTGTCTTTGTTGCTGCCGGGGGCCGCTGATGACTTGGGCCCAAGCCCAATTTCCTTAGTCTAGTATTTCTTTTATTTGTAATAGACATTTGTACAATGTGTTAGGCATAGACCTATATATAGGCATGCTAACACATCTTGTAAATACTTTTGAGATAATTGAATNGTTTCCTGTTGAGAATCACTCCAGAGCAATTCTACCTTGAAAGTCAAGGCTAGAGAATCCCAAAGGATCTCCTCTAGCCACCTTCCATTTCACATTGCAATTCATTCATTTTCCACATCAGANNTACTACCACAACTACACTTATCTTTCGAAACCTCATTCTCGCGAATCAGAAACATATTGTTTCGCGCCGCCCACACTAGTCTCGTTCAGACTCACTTCTTCTCCATTGCTTCCACGGCCAACCACGAGCCACAGTTCCACAGATCTCCACCGTAAGTCTCCTCAACGCACCCTAACCATTCTCTTTGCCGATCTACTTCGTAGATCTAGTCTTTCTGTTAGGGTTTCCCTCGATCCATCACTTGTTGAACCTTTACCGATCAAAACCTAGCCTCCTTCCATTTTACCGATTCAATCGGTGAATCCTCCAGCTTCACCTATTAAAACGTCACAAATCCCTACACCTATCACTTACAACGAACAAACCACCCTAATCCTAGGGTTCTCTTCGTTTTCGTTCTTCCGCTGCGTCTATGGTCTGGTTCGTCAGTCGATCCGTGCTTGTGTCTTCAGCTCATCGCCGATCTGCCTTAGAATCGAGCTCATCAACCGCCGCCACCGGCGACCCCCCCTAAAAGTTTCTTTTTCAACTTGTGCCTTTATACTTCAATGGGCAATCTTTAGTTTTTGTCTCGCATCTGTCTGGTGTTGTTGTCCGCCACTACCCGGTGCCGCTCGCCACCTGCCAGCTATCCACTGCCGCCGGCCACCATCACCGACCATCCGCCGCCGCCAGCCACCGTCACTGGCCGTCCGCCGTCTCCGGCAACCGTCTCGAGCAACCGTCTCCGGCACCGTCTCTGGCGGTCGTCTCTGACCATCGTGTCTGGCCGTCGTCTCCGCCACTTGTGCCACTAATGCACAAACACCTAGTTCTACCTCTACTGCTTCCGCTATCTTCTTCTCTATTCTGAAAGGTCTTCAAGGACAGTCAGTGGTTAACACCAAGAAATTTCAACACTAAAATTATGGGTTGAAACAATTTCACCAACCCTTTGTCATATCTGTCAGATTTGTTTTTGGGTGCTTTGATGAATAAGAGCTCATTATGATCTTCCACTTTCACGGTCTGTCATCGGCGTGTTGTCATTTTCGTCGTTCGTCGTGAGGGGGAGTATGTTTCCAGCCAGGTTTTAGGCTTTCAGACTCCACTAGTCAATGATAGCAGTCCTTGCAGTTTTATCGCTTCTAGCCACTACAGGCCCCATCATGATGGCAGTCCCTGTATACAGGCCCCATCAGTCAGTGATGGCAGTCCCTGTAGTTTTTGTCGCTTTTAGCCACTACAGGCCCCATCAGTCAGTGATGGCAGTCCCTGTAGTTTTGATGCAAGCCCCATCCTTACTTGATGGCAATCTAGTCCCTGGAGTTTGTCATTGTTCTCCTTTGTCAAAGTCGTCCCACTTGAAGTTTCATGGTGCTATTTGAAGTTTCGCAGTTGTCCACTACTGTCCATAAATTGCTGTTAGTTGTTCGTTGACATGTGATTGCGCATCTGTTTGCCGCACACTCTTGAAGAGAGATCATATATTTCAAATTGAGTTTATTTATTCCAAGCTTGGTCCATACTATCTGTATGCTCCAGCTTGAGGGGGAGTGTTAGAGATATTATATTTAGTTTATATTGTGTTTATGTTAATTAGGGAAATATAGTCCCTATATGTTTATTAGGGAAACATTGTTCTTATTTTATTTTATTTTATTCTTACATATTCATTTGTATTTGGGCTTAGCCCATATTTCTTCTATTATAAATAGAGAACCCTATGTGTGTATTTAACACAAAGGGGATTAATTCCAATATATAATTTTCACTATATTTAACATAATGCATAGTCCATCTTTTTATGAAGCTCAGAAAGAGACTTTTGCATCATAATCAGTTTATTTTCCAGTCTGTCAAATCTCCTACCCACGTATCCTTCAAATGTGCTCCGAGGATGAAACTTGTATCTGGAAGGATCAATATTCAGAGGATCCATTTCATTTGTAAATGGGATATCATCAACCATGGTTCATTCATCTTTAAGTTTGATGATTCCAATCGAGCTTAAGAATAACTTTTCCATAACATTACTCTTGTTGCAAGAATGATCCTTTCATTCGTGAAATCCACTTTTTGTGTTTTAAGTACTTTGCTAATGAATACACTATACGACAAACTAAATCCTTTGCCTTTAGAGAATTTCATCATATGATCACGAATAACAAAGACCCAATTTATTTGAGTTCCTGACAACAAGGCTGATATCAGGTGTATATCTTCATAATTTAGCACTGATTGATCATCTTCTCTTGGAAGCAGTATCCAAGTAATCACGTAAGCACAAGGACAATCATTCATCAAGAGATTTTTGATACAAAAATTTTCATGCTTGCTAGCTAAGGCAGGATTACTTAGAAGACAATTATATAAGTCTTTGATGTCGAAACCAGCCATTCCATGATGTTATAATGTTCCTTCTTGTTTTAGACCTGCAATATTCTCCCAGGTGGATCGGTTGATGGTAATATCAATACCCTTTACTCTTGATACTAACAGGTTTCCTTCTCTTATGAGATTGCAGTAAAACACCTTGACTAAATTTGGATAGCAGTCACCTTGCATTTCAACAAACTTTGCTAGGTTATCTCTGAAAAGCCACTCTTGAAACTTGAATCCTTAATTTTTGTAAAAAGCAATGTTTATGCACTTATGACGCATAACTTCCTTGTAACCCCACTTGCAAATGTAATCAGTTCGACTGTCATCGTCACTGAGCCATCTAAAAGGATCAGCTTCTCTTCTTTCTATCATAGATCTCTTTTCGGGTCTTGATGATGAGGTATCCATTTTCACAGAATGATAAAGAGGTCTCTCTTGAATCAGAATAAGGGTTTTGTTTAACACTGTGTTTGAGTACATCAGACTAACACACATATATAGAGAGACATGCCAAAGATGTAGCAGTAAAACCTTTGATTTAAATCCTAACGTTCTAAAAATAGATTTTTTTTAAGAACTCTTGCAAAAACATAGTCGAATGAATTAAACAAGCAGTCAACTAAGACACATGAAAAACAGAGCTTCAAATTCAAACAATCAAACAACCAGACAATCAATTCAAACAAGATGTTCATCCAATCACATAATCATAACCAATCAAATTAAGCCTAATGTAGTAGATTAATACAGTGTTACCAGTTGTAGATACTCAAGATTTTTTATGTATTCCATAATTGATTCATCCTTGAGATCAACTGCATATGATAGGTATCCTGCAAAACGATTTAAGTTTTGGTTGTTGGTAGCCATTTAACTTTGGGTCCATGATTGTCAGTCCTTGTTTCTTGCTCCTTTGGTATCCAAACATATAATCCTTTAGGAACAACAACATTTTTGTAATAACAATTTCTAACAGTATGGCCAACACAATTATAATAGAAACATGCATTTTTAGCAAGTTTGCTTAAATCAGTAAATTTCTTAGCATTGGTTCTGTTAGATTGAACTTTGTAAGCAATTCCTTGCCTATATATAGCTCTGCCAGATGATTTTAATACAGCATTTAAATTGTCTCTACCTTGAGTAAACTTAGCTAGCGAGCTAGTCAAGTAACTTATCTTTTCAATATCAGCAGGACAATTTTCACAAACTTTTTCTACTGTAACAGCTCTAATTTCAACCTTCTTAGCATATAACAAAGCTTCTTTTAATTCTTTTTCTAATTTCTCATTATTAGCACCAAGGTTATTAATCCTATTCTCATAGTCTCTTCTTTCAGAGTTTAGTCAATTAACCTTGTACTATAGTCACATTGCTTCAGCATGTAGTTCTTTAAATGCATCTTGCAGCAAATCATATTTGACTTCCACTGGTTCATTTGAAATGTCTGCATCACTGTCATAATCTTCCCATGTAACTCCGGTCATGTAGCACATGTTGGATTCCTCCTCTTGATCAACATCTTCATCACTTGAGCTTTCAGATTCTGAGTGCTCCCAAGTAATGTATGCTCCTTTTCTTTTCATGTTTCTGCCTTGAGGAAATCTCTTCTTTCCTTTCTGCTTCGACTTTAGATCATGACAATCAGGCTTGATGTGACCTTCCTTTCCACATTCATAGCACCAGACAACATTTGTACTAAAGCTTTTCTTTTTGCCTTGACCTGCAAGGTTAGTCAGTTGACTATCATTATTTAACAGTCGACTAAATTTCCTTACCATCAAGGTCATCAATTCTTTCTCGTCCATGTCTGATTCTGAGTTGTTCTTGCTTGTAGCCTTCAGAGAAAAGGACTTCTTTTCTTCAATCTCCTCTTCATCCTTTAATTTACCAAGTTCCAATTCATGTTCGCGTAACTTGCCAAACAAGGTAGTCATGTTCATCATTGTGAGATCTTTGGATTCAGAGATTGTTGTGACTTTTGGTTGCCAATTTCTGTTCAGACTTTTCAAAATCTTGATATTGATCTCTTCCTTGTCAAATACCTTCCTGAGAGCCATGAGATGATTTACAATGTGAGTGAATCGCTTCTGCACATCATAGATGTTTTCACCAGCTTTCATTCTGAACAATTCATACTCTTGTATCANNGANTTCTTTCTTTCCCTCTTTACTTCATTTGTGCCTTCATGAGTTACCTCTAAGACATCCCACATTTCCTTTACAGTTTTGCATTGAGATATCCTGAAAAATTCATCAATAGTTAGTGCAAAGACAATAATATTTCTAGCTTTAACATCATATTGAGCCTTTCTATTTTCATCAGTAGTCCACTCAGTAAAAGGTTTTAAAACAGTTTTATCATCAACAGTTTTTGTAGGCACAAAAGGTCCATTTAATGTGGCATCCAAAATTTCTTTGTCTTGCGATTCAAGAAAGACTTGCATTCTAATTTTCCAAAATGGATAATTTTCACTAGCAAAACAAAGGTGGTCTATTTGTTGAAGCACCTTCACCAAAAGTTTGAAAACAAAAAGTCATCCCAGTTTGTATATTCGAATCAAAGAAAAACAGAGTCGACTAGTTTTACAAATATCTTATGAAAACCAGCCTTGATGCCAATTGTTGGAAAACATGTAGGCTTTTTTTTTTTACACTAAGAGGGGGGTGAATTGGTGATGTATCAAAAATAAGTTTTTTTCGCAATCTTGAAAACAAATTGTAAAGCATTTTGAACTTTCTTGAAATGCAAGCAATCAGAAAATGTATGCACCGGAAAAACGTAGTTGACTACGTGAAATATAGAGACGACTGGAATGTAAAAGATAAGGGATAGAGAAAATCAAACACAAGTTTTTATACTGGTTCGCCCAACAACGCCTACATCTAGTGTCCTTCCACTCGGAAGCAAACGCATTATAATGGTTGCAATTTTTACAACAAGAAATTTATAGAAGAACTCCACGTAAAAAATATAAATCTCCTCTCTAACCCAAAACCAAAATATAGCTGCAGAACAAAACCAGAATTGCAGTAAGAATCCCCTCTTCTACAATCTACAACACAATTTTGAACAATCCTCAAAGTGAACTATCTCCCTGTATCACAGCAGGTCCAATTCCAGCAGACTTCACACGATATCAAGCCTTCAACACAATTCAGCAGTCTTCACAGGATGCTAAGCCTTCAACACAATTCAATAGTGTTCACAGGATGTCAAGCCTTCAACACAATTCAACAGTCTTCACAAGATGCCAAACTTCAACACAATCACACAGAAGCACCTTTCTTGTGCAGATAATGATCAGCAAATGTGAGCGCATAAAGTCTCCCCTTTGAATCTCGTTCAAGAAAGATCACCACCGTCTTCTTAGAGAATTCTTGGAGCTAAGAGAAATCTGAAACAGAAATGAAAATTATCAGTTCATCAAAAGTCTTCTGAACAAACCTGTGTTCAGCCTATTTATAGATTTCTGTTATACAGTCAGATTCTCAGTCGAATACGCTACTAATTTAGTCTACTGCATTATGACAGTTATAACAGATAAGTCAACTAAGTAGCTTACAGTCAACCAATAACAAAACACATTTAATGTAGTTGACCAAGTCATCAATGCTCAACTAACTTTTAAAAATATAGCAGTTAGAGTGCAAGAGCATAACAGAATTCCAAAACAGATAACAGATACAGCTGAATGTGTGAAACACATAGTAGACTTCAACCATGTAAAAATTTTGAAATTCTTTTCTTCTCAAAAATACACAGAGCACTGATTCTCAAAATCTGCACAAAGATTTTAGTATAGTCGAATCCATTCACAATGTAGTCGACTGTACTAGAACTTTGTCACACAGTTAAAAGTTCATAAGAGTGCTTGTGGTTTTTAGCTTTAAAACATGTGCAGTAAAACATATGAAATTATGCATAGCACATAGCACATAAAGCCTGTAAACACGTTCCAGATATATATATCAATCAATCAATATAGGAACATGTAATACAGTACATAAACATGTTCAAAAGGTATAACAATCAATTTGCTTAAGAACATGTAATAACAACAAACAAAATATGCATGTTATTAAGCAATGTGTTGTCCCCCATCAAAAATTAGATTGATATAAAAATTGTCTTGTCAACAATCTCAACAAAATGCAGTGCAGTAAAATGCAGTGCAGCTTTGTAAAAAAGTTTTAAATGTTAAAAGAAAGTTAAGAAACAACCTAAAACCTACTTGTCTACAAAAAATCAAAAATTGAGTATTGATAACCTAAAACTATTCTAAAACTCTCAAATCATGAAAACTGCTTTAAATTAACGGATGAAACTGTAATGTAACTATCTAAAGATGTTTTAAATGGTATAAGACTATTGAAAACTATGGTAACTAGAAAGAAATCAAAATCTGCTTATGAAAACTGGAAAAATGCACTAGAAAGGTCAAAAATTGCAAATTGTACTAAAGTAAACTAAGAATGTGCAATGTTCTTATCCTAACAAGAGTAAAGTAGTTAAATGAAGCTAAAAGAGATGTCAAATTGTATCAAGCAGCTAAATATCAAAATGTGGTTACTTAAAACCTAAAAGTGTACTAAATAGGTGAGAAAATGGGAATTGTTCTAAAGTAACCTAACAATGTATGTTGTACACATCCTAGCAAGTATAAAGTAGTTATAGGAAGCTAAGAAACATGTCAAATAGGAAGAAGTACCTAAATCTCAAAATTAAAGTACTTAAAACCTAAAAAGTGTTATAAATAGGTGACAATTTTGAAATTCACCTAATATAACCAAAGAAAGTATAATGTTCTTATCCTAACAAGTTTAAAGTACATAAATAAAGCTAAGAGAGATGTCAAATTGGATCAAGTAGCAAAATCTCAAAATTTGACTACCTAAAACCTAAAAAGAGTACTAAATAGGTGAGAAAAAGGGAATTCACCTATAGTAACCTAACAATGTCCAATCTTCATATCCTAACAACTTTAAAGTACTTAAATGAAACTAAGAAACATGTCACATTGGAAGTAGTACATAAATCTCAAAATTGAAGTACTTAAAAGCTAAAAAGTGTTGTAAATAGGTGACAATTTTGAAATTGACCTAAACTAACCTAACAATGTGTAAGCTTCTAAGCCTAACAAGTTTAAAGAACTTAAATGAAGCTAAGAAAGATGTCAAATTCTATGAATTAGCTAAATCTCAAAATTTGGCTACTTAAAACCTAAAAAGGTGTACTAAATAGGTGAGCAATTGAAAATTCACCTAAAGTAACCTAAGAGTGTGTATTCTACTCATCCTAACAAGTATAAAGTTGTGAAATGAAGCTAAGAAACATGTCAAATTGGATCAATTACCTAAAGGTGTTGTCTGGTTCATTTTTGCCACAAAAATGACTCACAATTTAGTGGTTTAAGACACGAAATGTCACAGCAGTGGCTGTAGCTCAAAGCTAATCACTATATGTCGCAACCGGGAAATTGCGATGGGACGACGATCCAAAAAGAAACGTTGTTCGGAAAAAAGAGATTTTGGAGTCGCCACCATAGTTTATTCTGGAAAACTATGGAAAAACCATAAAATGATAAGGCAAGGTCTACAAAACCAAATTCTGGTTTCGGAAGTCGGTTACGTGTAGGGAAGGTGTTAGCACCCCCACAACGCCTGCCCTAAAGCAGTACCTTTAATTAAATACGCGAATAAAAATGTGGTTTGCAAAATGTTTAATTTCCCCTAAAAAATAAAACTCTAAAGAAAACAAAATATTTTTTGTGTTTTTTGTGCCCGACAAGGATTGACCTTGCTCCTACGTNTNCTCAGTTGGACTGAGAAATCAGGGTTACGTAGTTCTTTAGGAAACAATTTGGAAAATTTGTTTGGAGAATTGTTTGGAAAGTTTGTTTGGAGAATTGTTTGGAAAGTTTGTTTGGAAAATTTGGATTTTTGGGAAAGTGAGCCTGATAAGGACTAGCCTTGCTCCTACGTATCTCCACTTTGGATGGAGAATCAAGGATCACGTAGTTCTGGCTGAAAGATTGTACGTTGGAAGATGTTTTTAGTTTTTGAAGATTTTTATATATTTTTTTTGGTATTTTTTTATAAAAGAAAGAGAAAAGGTTTTCAGCACAAGGCAGACAGTATGGTCGCACATGTGCTTAAACCCTTTTTTAAAATAATTTTTTTTATTAATTTTTTGAAAGAAGAAGAAGGTTTTAAGCGCAAGGCAGACAGAATGGTCGCACTTGTGCTCAAACCCTTTAAAACAATTTATGATTTTCTAAAGAGGAAGAAAAAGGTTTTTAGCACAAGGCAGACAGAA
>NC_028357.1:11603975-11631927 GCF_000741045.1 Vigna radiata var. radiata | reverse complement strand
TTTTTTTAGCACAAGGCAGACAGAATGGTCGCACGTGTGCCTAAACCTTTTAAAATATATTTTTATTTTATTTTTTAAAGAGGAAGAAAAAGGTTTTTAGCACAAGGCAGACAGAGTGGTCGCACGTGTGCTTAAACCTTTTCAAAATATTTTTTATTGATAGTTTTTATGATTTTTATATTTTTTATTTTTAACAAACAGTAATAAATAAATTCTACAGCTAAAGAAATAAAAGTAAAGACAATAATACAAAAAAAAATACAGTTCAATAGGCCCAATAAGAAAAAGGGAGTGGAGAAGACAAAACCAGGGGTGTTGAGTAAAATTGAGGCCTCTTTGGTCCAGCCCAAATACAGGGGTGCATCAGCAAAGTTGGAGGTGGCATGTAGTAATGGCTGGCCAGGCACAAGGTCTCTCTTTTTTTTTATTTGCAGAATTGGATTGGGAGTGCGAATGGGAATGCAAGAGGTGGCAGGAAGAGAAAGAACGCGACCCAATAGCCAAGCCCAGTAACGTAGGGGTGTATGGCCGAAAATGGGGGTGCAGATAACATGTTCCGGTCTAATCCTCCTTTCTTGGTTTGCAGACATGGAGTATAGGTCCAAATAGCATTGGTGTGGTGGCAGGAGAAGAGAATGGGCCCAACAGCTGGCCCAAAGCCCTTTGTTCAGAAAATAGGGGTTCCAGCATATGAAAATTGGGGTGTATTTGGTAGGTGCTGGCCCAGGCCCTTTTTCATTCTCAAGGTCCGAAACCCCGTCAGGGGTTCCCATACTCTTTCCTCATTTCAACACTCTCCCAAACCAGAGACCCAGGGTCTATGCTCCCGTTCTCCGCACACGACCCTAAGAGCCACCACCTCGAATGAACGCCATCGCCCCAGTCAAACCGAACCAGCCACCATAACGGCCCTCTTAGTCCGTCCCAAACGTCACTGGCGACCTCACACCCCACCGGAGCCACCGCCAACCATTCGTCACCTCTCTCTGTTCGACCGAGGGTTGGGGTTTCCTCTCAAATGCGCTGGTGCTTCCTCCGACAGCCACCGTGCCCCCACAGTCTTCCCACTCCGTTCAAAGCATGAACGCCGGCCACGGTACTTAGCCCTCCTTCTCTCTCCTTCTCATGTTGTCATCCACTGAGCCAACACCGTCACGTCCAGAACACGTTCTCCCTGCCGCCGACGAGGTCGACGGCCGCCGGTGCACTCAACGAAAAGACCCCCCCTTTCACCACGGCTCAAACTTTTGCGAATCGCACGAAGACCCTCCTCTTCATCTTATTTTTTTTTCGAGATTGTGTGTGGTTTTTGGAATCAGAAAGGATGGTGGTGGACGAAGATGTGGTGATGACAGGGAGGGGGTATGCGTGAAGGGTGGAGGTTCTAATGAGTGAAAGAAGATAATGGTTTGCTTGTTCTTCTTCTTACTGTTGTGTTTTTGTTGATTTTGGAAGGGACAGCGTAATGAGAAAATGAAGGAAAGGGTGATTCTGCAGGTGGCCGTGATATTGGAGGATGATGGAATAGGTTATTGGGGCTGAATAGGGGATTGGTGGCTGCGAGAAAATGGCTCAGTTTGGTGATGATATTGCTCTGTGTGTGTTTCTGTTTAACTGGGTGCAAATTGAATGGTTGAGCAGGGACGTGGGGAGTATGGTCTCATTGTCTGGTTTGTGGTTGTTGTGACTGATTCAAGGTATTTAGGTTGGATTTTTTTGTTTTGCAGGGAAACGGTGTGTTATGGAAGTCAAGGTTGACGATGAAAACATGGTTGTCTATCTTGGGTGATTTTAGGGTTTATGTTCTTTGATTCAGCAGCGTGAGGGGTGGATGAGGATAGAATGGTGATCGAGTGTCTAAGCTGGGATGGATGCTCTAAAGGGTTAATGGAGTGGTTTCCAAAGTCGATTAATAGCAGAAGGAAATTTTAATGTCTTCAATGTCCTCGGGAAAAGGGGGGACGAAAGTGTGCAATGAGAATTGGAAGATTCAACACAATACCTCTCGGAGCTCTACTTGTTGTTGTCGGCTTCGTGCTTCCGGTAGCGATCTTCTTCTTTTCGTTGGCTTCCTCTCCTCTTTGCAAGTGAATGGTGAAGAAACGTAACACTGTAGATTTCAAGCTCCGAATGGGATGATCCTTCCCCCCCCCCCCCCCCGTAGCGAATGGCCAATGTGTCTGTAATAAATATTCCTCCCTCCTTTCTCCTTGGGTTGTTATTCCTCTCCCTATACCTTTGATACTGACCCCCCCCCCCCAAAACCTCCTCTCCAAAAGTCATTCTCGTTGCTGTCCAAAAAGACACGGATCCCCTAATCCAAGCGTATCCCTGCCAAATCCCCTCTGCAATTCCCTCCGCGCCTGCAAATGTCGTTTTTCTTTTTCTTCTTTCTTTTTCTTTTTCACAAAACACCAAAACTCATATTTCAATCTTTTTTTCATTTTTTTTCTTTTTTCGTCTTTCTTTTGTTTCTTTTTTTTTCAAAAGAATATAGAAAAATAAAATTAAATGCAATAATAAAATTTAAAAAACTAAATCAAATATTAAATAGTAAAACAAAAATAAAATAAAATAAAAAGACCAAAAATAAAAACCAGTCCCATTATTTAGTCATCCGGACGAAATTGGGTGTTGACACTATAACAACTTGATTTGGTGATTTTAAACTTGTTCCAACTTTGAATTGGCTCAAATCCAAAGTGTTACTGAAAAACACCTTCCCACTTCCCCATTTTGACTCAAAATTGATGGTTTAGTATACTATTATGCACTTAGACCATTATATCACTAATTGAACTATTCATAGAAATCAGGGCATTCAAAATCTGACTTTGTTATGGCCAAAAATTCAGAAAAATCACTCCACCACACCACCTAGCTTTTGTTTTAGTGCACATTTCTTGGTTCTATGGCTTAAGACAAGTTTGTTTGATGATTTAACATATTTTTGAAGTGATATCAACTCTTAATAATTAAAAAATTGAAAATTGACTATTTGAGTTGCTTGAAATCTGATTTCAACTACTGCCATTGTTTTTCCATCAAGCTTTTTCAATGTGCTTGCTTTCTTTGATTGTGTCTTAGGTGCTTATAATCTTCTAGCTGATTATCTTTAGTTAGCTCTAGTGCATTAGAACTTCCTAGAGTCCTTGTTGTTGTTATACTCTTTTTCATTCTCTCAAATTTGATATGTGGTGTTGTTTTTGGTGCATTTTGTTGCATATTTGACTATAACAAGAGTGATTTGTTGAATCTTGTTGTCTTTGTGCATTTCCAACATTTGAGCAAGTTTAAATTGCCATTTCAAATTTATTTGCACGGTTCATTTAGTCATTTTTTAGCCTATATGCAGAATCACCTTTTAAACCATCAAAATTTGATTTAAAATGGAAGTGAACCAATGATTTTTCATTGCAAACTGTTTCTTGGTTGTTTAAGTGTTTGCACAGCTTCAAATTGATGATATAAACTTGCTTGAAGCATCACTTTAGCTGTTGAAACACTTCCAAGCATTTTTTGGTTTGAAACCACCATTTTCAATGTCATTTTCATCAAGTGTCACTTGATGCTTTGGACAGTTGCTGCAACCTAGGATTAGTGATGTTTGTCTTCTTATTCGCTTTATTTTCCATTAAAAACATAGAACCTAGCTTTTTCTACAATCCAAATCAATTAGAATGCACAATTTTGAAAAACAGATCTGAACTTTCAACTTTGCACCACAACAATGACCTCAATTGAGTGGTTTGGTAATCAAAATTGTATGGAAGTAGCTTAAGTTCGATACTGTAGTTTAGAACATCTTTGTGTTGTGATTTTAGATGTATCTAAACTCTAAACTGAGTCAAAAACATCTTACAATACAGATTCACTATTTCACTTCCAATTTTAACTAAAAATGTGATCGTTTAAGAAGCAATTTTGCATACAGGCTCGTATATGACCAAATGAACAGTNCTATCAAGTTTTAAACATCATTTTGAACTTGTTCAACCTTTTAANCAGCACAAAAAGTGCACAAACCGAAATCACACCTTGTTATGACCAATCTTGCAATAAAACATTTCATCACACTACCAAATTCAAGTTTAAAAGAATCAAGGGTTGTTTCAACAATAAAACTGAATGAATGAAGTAAAAATGAGTGGTTTTATATGTATCTAAGCTCTAAAATGAGTCAAAAACATATTATAGTACACNTTCACTATTTCACTTCCAATTTTAACTAAAAATGTGATGGTTTAAGAAGCAATTTTGCATATAGGCTCATATATGACCAAATGAACCGTGCTAGCAAGTTTTAAACATCATTTCGAACTTGTTCAACCTTTTAAGCAGCACAAGAACAGCACAAACAGAAATCACACCTTGCTATGGCCAATTAATGAAGGTAGGAAAGTAGTGAAAAGCAAAGAATAACCTAAAACTCAAAGTTTGAGTTGTTAGTACCTAAAAAGTGTACTTTTAAGGGTAGAAATTAGCAATTCACCTAATGTAGACTCTTTCTAAGGTATGTAAACATCCTAACAAGTCTAAAGTAGTGAAATCAAGGTAGGAAAGTAGTGAAAAGCAAAGAATAACCTAAAACTCAAAGTTTGAGTTGTTACTACCTAAAAAGTGTATTTTTAAGGTAAGAAATTGTACATTCACCTATTGTAGAGTCTTTGTAAGGTATGTAAACATCCTAACAAGTCTAAAGTAGTGGAATGAAGCTACGAAAGTTGTCAAAAGCAAAGAATTACCTCAAACTCAAAGTTTGAGTATTTAGAAGCCAAAAAGTGTGCTTAAAAGGTGAAGAACTGCAACTAGACCCAATTTAGACGAGTTTTAACTAATGTGAAGATCCTAACATGTCTAAAGTATTGAAATGAACCTAGGAAACTATTCAAAAGCAAACAATTAGGTACAACTCAAAATTTGACTACTTGAAACCTAAAAAAGTGTACTTTAAAGGTGAGAATTTGCAACCAGACCTAAAGTACACTTATTTTAAGTAATGTGAACATCCTAACACTTATTTAAAAGGTGAGAATTTGTTACCGAATGATTGTGGCCATCGATAATGCCCTTCTTTGTTGTAGTGAACTCGCTAAAAGCTCTAGCTAAAGAAAGCAGAATATTAAAACATTTACAATAGACTTGACGATACCATGAGCTAAATCATTCACTTTGTCCAACGATGAAGTCTCATTAATGCTTGGTATATGAGTAAAAAGGCTTAAATGATAAAATGCTACCCGAACTGTAGAAAATATAAAAAAAAAACACTTTGCTTTACTAAATAAGCATTAAATGTTATTAAATGTTCAACATTCAAAAACAAAACGAAAAAGTGATAAGAGAATAAACATATCCGTTGCAAGAATATATACTCTACTTTGTTCAGATATCCTACTACACGCATCCACCTACTTCATCCGAAGCATATCATAAGTGGACATTAGAAACAAAGAAGACATTCATGGAATGTTCTCTCCACCAGAAGTCATGCCAGAAATATAGTATAACCTACTTCTATCAAAAAAGCAAAGTTGCTTTAACAATTTGACTTTAACCAACAACTGCTTCACACAACAAGACTAAGAAGAGACAAGATTCAAGACAAAAGCTCATACTTTTGATATATGACATCCAAGCCATGCAATTTCTACTAGGCAATCTCTAGAAACCCTCTTTATCATACTTCTAAGAACCCTATCTAAAGTATGGAAGGCAGAATCCCCAAGGCTTATGATATATTTTGCAATTTTACTACACCATAAATCTGTGCTAGTATCCTGCATGTTATAAAATTTATTAACATCCTTAAACATGTTACACAGCACGGTTCATGTTTTCATGCATATACTTTGAACATACACACAAAGCATTTAGGAAGCTTACCTGTAGACTCGAATCCAACTAGTTGAAGTTCCTTATCATATTTTGGTGATAGGAAGAGGTCAAACATGTCTTTCTCAACAACCATGCAGTTGTATATGGCTCTCTTTTCCAAGCATATGTACTAGCCAGATTTGATAGAATGGATGCAGATAATATATGCTTTGAGCTTTCTTCTGATGTCATTGCCCTGAGAAGGATTTGCACTGCTTCTTCTCTAAACACACCTTTATCAGGAGTGTACTGTAGTATATTTTTTTTTTGTTAGTAACTAAAGGCTTCAAGTTTCACATATTATCTTACCAGAGTGATTTGGTCAGATTATATATATCCAAGTCTAAGATGTTCATGAAAATAAAATTCTAAACTTCAAGTAATTTCAATTAGAACTGAAAGAGATGTTTCAGTGACTTTATACCAAATGTATCATTGAGTGACTTCAAAGTTACAAACTTCTTATTTGTGAGATCCATGTGATATATGATCCACATGATATATCTTTAGAGAAGCCTTTAAATAGAAGATGATTCGAAGAAATAATCAAGAGAGTAGAATAAGAGAATAACTTACGAAAAGAATATAATACGAAGAGAAAAGCATACACGTTAAGAGAAAAACACATAAGAGCTCAAGAACTAAAAAGAGAATATCTGAGAAGAAAAAACTCTAGTCTAAAAATACTCTCAAGCTTCATTGTAATATATGATTACTATTTGTAAGTAGAGAGAAAAGAAGAGAAAAACATCTAAGGAGTCTATAGCTTGAATTGTATTGAACATATATCATCTCTGTAAGATTAATCGTCTAACGACTTGTAAGCAATCAGATTGAATGCACATTCTGGAAAAGGAGTAGAAAAGGATTACTAAGCAGTGTATCAATTGGTACCAGGATTGTCTAGTGGAAACTAGGAGTGAGTGAAACTCAACTAGACAGTGTATTAAGTTGGTACCAAGAACGTCTTGGGATACCAAGACTGATGAAGAATATTGCATAACCAGGAGTGGGTGAAACTCAACTAGGAAGTATATCAGGTAGATACAAGGATTGTCTAGGGATACTAGGAGTGGTCAGAATACTCACTTGTAATCTTGTTGAAGATTATAGTGGAACCCTCTAAGGTTAGAGAAGATTGGAGATAACTCAGTTTGAGTGAACCAGTATAAAATTATTTGTGCATTTATTGTTTTATTCTCTCTCAACAATTCTCTTATAATACTTGTAGTTGCATTTTCATTTCTAACATAAGAGCTTCCTATATCAAACATTTTTACTAAAGAGGAAGTTTTATTAAAATGTTGTAGCAAGTATTTCGAAGAGCACCTAAAAAGAATATACTTTTTAAATTAATTTCAAGGTCGAGCATTTAATAACTTACGTAAAATCTTTATACTCGACAAAGGTGCCATATTATAGCGGTTGCGAAAAAATTTTTCAATAACACTATTCAACCTTCCCTTCTAGTGTTTTTCAAGCACTTTACAATTCTACATGTTCATTTTATAATTTTTTTTCCCAGAAACATAAGCATGATAAAACCCAATACAACTACACTGAAATAGCCCCATGAAACAGCCACATGATCACTGACCGTTTAGCCAACAAATCTTTACAAAACAACAAGCAAAATACCCAATTATTACATGCACTGAGCCAACCATATTCCCTACTTTTATACTAAAAAAATGATGTACCAAAACAACATATAAATAAGTCTTCTAGACCCAAAGACACCAAGCATTTTTAACCTACATAACAATCATTTTACTTCTCATAAAATCGTAACTATATTTCCACCAAACACAAAAAAAAAACAGTGCATGCTAACAGTAATTAAAATTCACATTCAACCAAAAATAAAAATTGCCAACAGGATATCACCTAAAGCATCAATAACTTGCGTTTAGAAAAACATTATTTAAACATACCACTACATATGATCATCATAGGATAATTACCACGAAAAGCAACAATACCAACGTAAGCATACCACTACACCGCATGGAAAAATATTTGAAGGAAAAATGTGATATAATAATGCAATGGATACCAAACTCCATGACATCACAATTTCAAAAAAAAAAAGAAGTGACACACACGACACTACTTCATTCAATTCACACTTTCAGAGATACATAACTAAAGCTAGACGATCTCACTCTCCAAAACCGCAAAAGATTTTCAAAAATCAAGTTCTGATACCATAAATGTAACATCCCACTTTATGATGTCACGTGTAAGTAAAAGAACGTTCATGATTTAAGAAAAACACAACTCAGTAGGACTTCCTCGATCCTGTTTACAAAAATAGGACCTACTTACCAAAGTAGAACTCTCCAGTTTTTGAAAATAAGGCCCACCTACCAAACCAAGACCTTCTTGATCTAGTTTACCAACACATGGCCTACATACCAATGTAGGACTACCTTATTTAGCAAAAGAAGACCAACTTACTAAAGCAGTACTTCCTCGATCTTGTTTTCAAAAGCATGACCTACTTACCAAAGTAAGACTTCCTTGGGCACGCCACCATGAGTACATAAGAAGCAACATTTTAACAATCACATGCAACCAACATTATACTAAGTTTCATCAGATAAAACTCATAACACCTTCACTATCAATTTGTGGTTCTACTCCAAAAGTTGCATGGCATAAAACACGCTAATATATATTAAATAAATATGACTAAACCTAAAAGTGCATTCAATACACACAACACATATGCAACACCTCATGTCCAAAACTCATTCCCATGTATAATCCCAAGGAAATGTTTACCTCATGATAAACTTTAAAATACAGTCTAATCAACCCTTCAAATACTCGAACAATTCAGCACTTAATCTCAACAACATGACAATCACATCAAACACCACAAAGAACATTTAGACAACTCGACCAACAACATAACTCCACAACTAACAATAAGCATGTCAACCCACCACCACCATTCATGCCACATGGTCTAATATAAAATAGCACGACAACAAATAGAACACCTGAACTTGATAGCCTCCTCCCTTGGTTGAAAATAGTACTCTCCTCTCAAACCTCTCTCATGGCTACATAGGATTTTCTATCTCTTTTTCTTATGCTAAAGTTTCTATTTTAACATAATATAAACAAGAGACATATTTGACTTTTTAGATTTATTTTTTTAACATTTTTGTAAAGTTCATTATTTTTCTAATATATTAAAATAAAATTATCTTTATTCTAATTATTTCGGATAAGTTCTTAAATAATATATTTTATTATTGTTATTATCTTTATAAAATCCTACATATTTAACAATAAATAAATTTCTACAAACTAAAATATGTTTGTTTATTTACTTCAAAGAATCTTATCCCAAAGCATTATATATATATATATATATATATATATATATATATATATATATATATATATATATATATATATATATATATATATATATATATATATATGGGATTTGCTAGAGTTTTTCAGTTGGTACATTTTAGCAAAGTGTACCAAATTTTAGGTTACAAAAATGTCCCTATTAAAAAAAAGTAACTTTAAATCAAAGGGTATTTTAATAATTTTAAAATTTAATTTAAAATAAAAAAATTAAAGGTAGTTATTAAAAATCCCGATTGGTCCACGTGTACGAGAGAAGTTATTAGCTTTTATTTTATTTTTAATTTTAAAAAACAACTAACCTTTATTTTATTTTTTATTTTAAAAAATAACTACCTTTTAAAAAATATAATAGTTTAGGGTTTAGGGTTTATAGAACCCGTCTGGGTTTATAGAACCCTTCTGGGTTTATAGAACCTGGCTTTATAAAACTCGTCTAGGTTAAAAAAACAACTACCTTTTATTTTATTTTTTATTTTAAAACACAACTACCTTTTAAAAAATATATAATAAAAGCTAATAACTTCTCTTGTACACATGGACCAATCAGGATTTTTAATAACTACCTTTTATTTTTTTATTTTAAATTAAATTTTAAAATTATTAAAATACCCTTGGTTTTAAAGTTGTTTTTTTTAATAGGGACATTTTTATAACCTAAAATTTGGTACACTTTACTAAAATGTACCAACTGAAAAACTCCCTTACGTAAATTAGCAAACCCCTATATATTTATTTACTTACAGCATATACTTTTTTTCTCGTATATGACGAGGAAGTACCTATATAAACTACAACTAATATTAAAATTTATAAAAGTTTATTTCCATACAATAATATTTAAACATTACAACCCATTAAATATAATTGTTCATTCATTATAACCCGATATATAAGAGTAAAAATTATATTATACCTATTATATATAATATTATTATAACAAAATCAATGCATTTTACAGTCGTCATTACACATTTTTAAATAAAACAAATATATTTTAATATATCGTGAATCAAGAAAACAAAGTTGTCCCATAAAATATTATTTTTATAAATAAAAATACATACGTATATATATATATATATATATATTTGTAATAATAAGTTATCCCTTTTATATAACTTTTATATATATAAGTTATATAAAAAGATATCCAAAATCCTACATGACTGAGATATTATACTAAACCAATAGTGTAATAGGTATAGTGTAATAGGTATTTACGAAAAGAAATAAACCAAAACCAAACATCGTACTCTACGCCTTAGCTTCATCTCTTCCTAGCACTTGTTCACCAGATATATTCTCCCTAAACTCATATCATTAAGGTGATTATTACAAAAGAGAAAACAAGCACACACAAATAGGCAAAGACAAAAGGTTAAGTTAAAGTACCAAATGAGCATTCATACCATTTAAAACCATAATATCACAATTATCATTTCAATCAAACAATACAAAAATAAGCATATCAACTCTCAAATCAAGCAAAACCTAAATATATATCAATAATCTCTAGAGTAGACCATTCAGATACATGTATTGATATCTAACTATAGGAGCCCTGCACTCGGAGGTTGTGCAACAACAACAACTCATGTACACCAACTACCACACTCTGAGGTTAATCCATCAAACATCTATGGCCAATGAGTGACTATTAGACAAAGGACCTTTTGCTAATCTCCACAACATAACTATTACTCTTCTTGAGATTTGGAAGTTATTGAGAACGTTAGAGTAAACCCTAATCACTAACATCCTATATCAATACATACACTATACACAACCATCTTAATGATTTCTCCTTGATATCCTTATAATATCATATACAATTTCGTACTCACAAACCATTTTCATATCACTTTAAGTCAAACTCATATATTTCGCATTCATTATCATATGTCATGAACATATTTAGAAGCATAAACAAATATACATCAATCGAAATAGCCAATCCACTCAAACAAGAAAGTACACTATTACCATTCGCAAGGCATTTATAATTTATCACCCATTGTACATAACATCTTAAACAAACATACACTAGTGTAGAAACATCTTGTGTTGTATTGATTCGATTTTCATCACTAATCCCCACTTTTTGTTGTATCTAGATCATTCACCATAAACTTATGTGCCAAAACAATTATTGAAAGATCATAGAAGCAGGAAGAATTGCAAAATAAAGAAGCTTGCTAAAGGCTCATGTCGCTGAGCGGCACATCCTTGTCGTTGACTATCATTCTTCTCGGAAAGTTGGTGCTTGAGTGTCACCTTTGTGCTTCTGAGCGCCAAACCTCTGGTAAAGTTGGCACTTGAGTGTCGCTAGGCTACCGCTGAGTGCCATACCAGAAGACAACAACACAAAAACCTGATCTAATTGAAATCAAAACCTTATTCAAATGAACAAATTGATATTCTTGACACTATAATTGATTTTAAACCATGTTTAAAACTTAGATTTGATACCAATTTGCTCAATTAACCAGCAATTCAGTTCGTCAAATCAAGTCAAAAACAACCAAAAGTCCAAATAACAATTCAACAAACCAACAAACCAAAATGCAACAATTTCAAAAACTAAACTAGTCCTAAATGACCCAAAAATAGACCCCAAACATAAAGTTCACTCATAACTCAACTCCTATAGAATTTCACTTGTCAAAAACCCTATTTTAGACCAAAAACCAACCATCACTTGACTTTTCAACATATCAAAATCCAACAAAAATTTCCATCCAATTATAACATCAAATCCACCAGTTCATGCACCAAAAACAGGTACATTCAACAAGTAATCACAACAAAGTTCGTTCAATATTAAACAACATATATTCAAACCAAATTCACGTAAATAAATACAACAAAATTTCACCAAGCTTAATCCATTTAATTCATCTTAAGCATACCAACTCATGTTATTAAAGTACTTAAAACTTAAAACAAGGTATTTAACTTCCCTTACCTTACAGAGGACCCAACTCCTCTATAAGAGTTAGACGACTCTACTAGCTCAAGGAACTCTATCTGCAGCGACAACTCATAGAAACATGATTAGAATATACCATTAAAACCACTAATCGGCACAAAGTCTTATACAAAACTCAGATGACACATGCAAAAGCACCACGGTTTGTACGCCAAGGAAACAAGACAAATCAAAGAAAAAGAGTAGAAACTAACTTACTCTTTTGGGAAAACTGATCAGGTAGACTTGAAGATCTAACTGTTGTGATCACTTAAACGGTATTTGATCTTCAAATAGATGAACGAAAGAAAAAACTATTATAGAAAAGTCAAAAACTTTAGACAAGTGATTTTTAGAAATATTGTATGTTTTAAAACAACGAAATTCGTTTATAACGAAATTAATTATATTAAAACCAATATTAAAATAATAAAATTTTACTATTTTTAAATCACTATTACTTCTAAAATGTCATTTTTCTGAAATATTACGTAAACGACTCTATTTTATTTTCATTTACAATCAATTCAATCACGGGTCTTCTATAAAGTTAAAAGCTGAAAAATTTTGATTGAAACATTTCTCTGAGACATTTTTAGACTAACGACTTGGTTTCCTTTTTCTTTTGTAAATATTTGGAATTACCTAAGGTTGTTAAAGCAAATTGGTTCATCACATATGAATGTGTAACTTTGTGACGAGAGATACAAATTGGAAGAACTTGGTCCCCCTCACCCCACTCTACCACTCATGATGACAAACACGTTACGCAATTATCATAAGAGAAAATTACGTTTCTGGTATATGTACTTTTGAATTGATAAATTTAATATTTCAATTTTTAAATTTATGTAATGTTAGTTATTTCTTATGTTTAAATTTTCGACAAATGTTTCTCGTTATGAAATTTATATATACACATGTAATATCATAAATATTGGTGGGGCAAGAGATGGTAAATAGTTATAGAGGAAAGTAGTCTTTCTGAGTATAGATTTATTGAAATTCAGCACCATATGCAATGTTGCCCCCACAACACCGTTCGGACATATCCTTGTTTTTTGCATATAAATAAGGGTCTTGTTCCTCAGCAATTTCACCCACCAAAACCTAGTTATAACACACAAATACAGAACATTTTGGTATGCATCGATCTGAGCCATGACAACCAAACAAGTGAGAAATAGTGAAAAGATGTTGGGTACTCATGACCATGATAATACTCCTTCTTGGTCGCTTGGAAGATGCATTTCATCTGTAAAAATGGAGCCAACCCTCAGAAACCTTCCTAGAGCTGCTTCTGAATCACTACATACCAACCCCAAGAAGAAGCGTGGAGGATGGAAGGCCATAACTTTTATTTTAGGTCTACTTCTCTTTTTTTATCTTGCTACATATCATTTTCTCTCCTACTTCATTCCTTCATGCATATATATTCACACTTTTTTTAATTAAGATTAACTAATCTTTGTCTCAGAGAGCAAGAGAAAGATAGCAGAGTTCTTAACCACATAATTCCAATTGAGTTTAATCACAATTTTAAAAAACCAAAACTCATTGCAAAACTTTCACTTCAGAGATTCAACTCAATAATATATACTTCTTCTAGCTTTAATTTTAGAAAACATTATTTTTAATTCATTTTGTCTTTTTTTTAAAGATTCTTGTCTAATAATTTCTTACATTAGTTTTTTTCTTACTAATACTTGTAATTGTTTTAATTCATAAACATTATGAACTCTCGTATCTGGAAAATTTAAGAAAGTAATTTTGTTATCACTTTCTCTCCTTATGATAATAATTTTATAAAACTACCATAATTACAGACAAATAAACTCTTAGATAGAACTGAAGCTCAAATTAGAATAACTTGAGAAAATGATTAATAGAAAGCTTCTTCCCAGTAAAATACTGATAATGAATTATTGTTTTTTCTTGGATTATTGTTAACGAAAATAATATTTTAACATCAATTTTTAACACTATTTTGACATTGTATACGTATCAAAATGTGATTAGACGATTTCAAATGAAAAAAAAAAACTGAGATAAGGACATATTTAAAAGAAAAAAACGAAAGTTTTTTTTTTATTTAAAATCATTCAATCACAGTTTGACACGTGTACAGTGTCAAAATGATATCAAAAAATTAGTGTTAAAATATTATTTTCCTATTGTTAACGTTGCAGGGAATGAAACTTTTGAGAGGTTGGCAGTGTTTGGTTTATTTGCGAACTTTATGGTGTATTTGACAAGAGAACTTCATTTGGACCAAGTTACTGCTTCTAACATTCTGAGTTTATGGTTTGGGATCACAAACTTTGCCCCACTAGTTGGTGCCTTCATTTCTGACGCCTATGTTGGTCGTTTCCGGACCATAGCTTTTGCATCATTTGGTACCCTTTTGGTAAGCTCTCTCATATTTTTTCAGAATAAAAAACAAAACTTTATACAACTTTTCTTTTTAGCTGTAAATTTAATACAACTTACACATTTAGTCATCTTGCCTTTTTTTCTAGGCTTCGATATAAGAGGAAGTTATGCATGTGTCATTCAATCAACCACTGATAATAAATATACAACAAAAATATATTAACATAAATTTTTAAACAATATTTTGACATGATATACAATACATTTATCATTTTTATTAAATTTAAAATATGCAAATACAATAATAAATTAGTAAAAAAAATACTTATCAAAATATTGATATGTATCAAAATATCTTTTTCTTAATAAATATACTGATCTTCAAGTACTATGTAGTCAAATATTGTTATGATTGAAATGAAAAATTAATTATTAAATAATTTATTAAATATAGGGAAAATTATGTTTGTATTAAATATATGTAAAATATCTTTTATTTATAATAAAAAAGTTATAAATTAAATTTAAAATATAAATAAAAATAATAATAAATTAACTAAAATAAAAAATAAAAATAAGATAAAAATAATATATTTATTTATTATTATTGAAATTACATACTCAATATTGCTGTTATAATCATAAAAGATATATGAAAACTATCTTTAACAGTCACTGAAAGCTACCATTTCACTAGTTGTTTTCTTTCCATTAAATTCGTACAACTAGTATGCAATTCTAGTTCATTTAATAATCAATTTCATATATGAACGACAAATCTCATAAAAACTCACATGTCCTACCTGAATTAGCATTAAATGCTGTAGGTGACTAATTTTCGTATTACTTATTATAAGGGAAAATGTGCAAAGAAAGCATCATACTGACAGGTCGTAGTGTACCAACACAATTTTTTCTCGCATTTAATAATGAAAAAGTCTTTAACAACTTTTTTTTTTACAGTTTATAATTACTCTGTTACAAATATAATTTTAGAATAAATTCAAAACAGATCAATAAAATAGGGACATATGTTCTGTTATTAAAAAATTTTTAAAAAAGAATTATTAAAATATCATTATCCTTTAATAATTCTAGATTTTTTTAAAGTTTATGATTAGAAAATATAATTTAATACATCTAAAATTTTTACAATTATTTAATATTATTTTTTTGTATTTTTTACTTTTTTTCTCTTAGAAAAATATAAAAATTTATATTTTTATAATCATTTTATTTTTTATTATGATATATTTCTTATTTTTATATTTTACATTTTTTTTATAATGTATTTGAATTGAATGTTTGGCAACAGGGGATGGTCGTGGTGACTTTAACATCATGGTTACCACAGTTGCAGCCTCCACCTTGTAGTCCTGAGGAACTGGCATCTGGGAAGTGTGTTAGGGCAAGCAATTCTCAAATGGGTGTGTTGATTTTGGGACTATGCTGTTTAACCATAGGTTCTTCTGGGGTAAGACCATGCAGCATCCCATTTGGTGTTGACCAATTTGATCCAACGACCGAAGAAGGGAAGAAAGGGATTAACAGCTTCTTCAACTGGTACTACACCACATTCACCATGGTCCTTCTGATCACTCAGACAGTGGTGGTCTACGTCCAAGATTCTGTCAGCTGGAAAATTGGGTTTGGGATACCTACTTTCTGCATGCTCTGCTCCATAATCATGTTCTTTATGGGGGCAACCCTTTATGTACGTGTGAAGCCTGAAGGAAGCGTTTTTTCTGGTGTTGCTCAAGTTCTAATGGCTGCTTATAGAAAGAGAAAACTCAGGTTTCCAATGAGTGAGGAGAAGCAAGAAGGGTCTTTCTATGATCCCCCTCTTACTGGGACCACCTTTGTGTCAAAGCTGCCTTTAACCAAACAATTCAGGTCAGAAACGTAGCTGTCATTAAGACTAAAATGTTCATTTCAGTTCCACTACCAATACTTTTATACATGTGGTGGAAGAACTTCTCCTAATTTTTCAATACATATATATATATATATATATATATATATATATATATATATATATATATATATATATCATTGCCCAATGATTATAGTAGTTATGTCCATTAAAATCATGAAAGATGTCTACTAATTGCTTTTAAAACCTCAATTATTTTACTTGAACAAACTTCAACATGAAAAAGCAATTCGCTTTATAATATAATAATATCTATTAATTTACATTCAGAAACTAAAATATATTATTAACATATTAATATTTTACAAGTTTATTTTTCTACTTTCTCCTTTTACAAGTTCATACTAAAAGATTGTAATATATATATATATATATATATATATATATATATATATATATATATATATATATATGTGTGTGTGTGTGTAAATTTTTTTTTCATTGTATCCCTACGAATACAAAAAAAAAATTAAAAGAAATAGTTACCTTTAATTAAAACTAAAAGTAAGAAGGTAACAAATATTTTCTCTAAGATAAAACTTGATATTTTTCTAATGGATAAATATATTAGCTGTTGAACAAATTATTAGTTCTGAAATAGTAAAAAAAATCAAATTTAGTCTTTGAATTTGTAAAAAAAAAAAATTAAATTGAAGCATAAAATGGTAGGATATTCCTACAAATGGTAGGATATTCCTACACTTTTAAAAGTAATATTTGTCATTTTCCTTTTTGTACTTTAGTTAATTTGTAAACAAGCATTAATAGTAATTAACATAGTGAACTTATGTTGATATTTGTATTTTGCTATAGGGCCTTGAACAAAGCTGCTTTAATTATGGAAGGTGAGTTAAACCCAGATGGGAGCATAGTGAATGATTGGAGACTGGTTAGCATCCAAAAGGTAGAAGAGGTGAAATGCTTAATAAGAATTATCCCAATTTGGGCAGCAGGGATCCTTAGTCTGACTTCCATAGCACAACAAGGGACATTTACTGTGTCACAAGCAATGAAAATGAACAGACACCTGGGACCCAACTTCCAAGTCCCACCTGGTTCAATGTCAGTCATATCATTAATCACCATAGCTTTTTGGCTCCCATTCTATGACAGATTCTTAGTGCCAAAGCTCAGAAAAATTACCAACCATGAAGGGGGCATCACTCTACTCCTAAGAATTGGAATTGGCATGGTCTTCTCTATTCTTTCCATGGTTGTGGCTGGCATGGTTGAAAAACTCAGAAGGGATTCAGCAAATTCAAATCCAACACCTCTTGGAATTGCTCCCATGTCAGTCTTTTGGCTAGCTCCACACTTGATCCTTATGGGGCTCTGTGAGGCATTCAATATAATAGGACAAATTGAGTTCTTCAACAGACAATTTCCTGAACATATGAGAAGCATTGGCAATTCCTTGTTTTCCTGTTCTTTTGCTACAGCTAACTATGTCAGCACCATAATAGTGAATGTGGTTCATCACACTACAAGAACATCTAGCCACCCAGATTGGTTGACAAATGATATAAATGCTGGGAGAATAGACTACTTTTACTATCTTATAGCAGTGTTAGCAACCTTGAATCTCTTCTTTTTTATATTTGTTGCTAGAAGATATCAGTACAAGGGAAGTGTCGACTTCAATGATGAAACTCACCAACTGGAGCTTGGATCTCACAAACCCTAAGTTTTAAGAAAGATAAACATAATGTAGACATACATCTATGTGTGTATGTATATAGGAAGACATCACACAAATAAATTGAAAGACTTTTATTATATATATTCCTTTCAGAAGTTATGTTACAAAACAAATGAGACTTATAAGTCTATTTTTATGATATTGAATATGAATATCTACTTATTAAAAAAGTTCTTCAGAGACTACTATGATACTATTAAGATTCATTAATTAAGAATTTGTTTATTATACCATTACTTTTATGTTAATTATCTAATAAATCAGTGTGAGATACGTTATTAGTGTTTCAATAAAAATAAATAAATAAAGATACCTAATAATCAATTTTATCTTTAATATAAGAGTTAAGTGTACTTAGATTTAATTTTAATACTTGAGGTTTCTTTTATCTTTATTTATAATATAAGGTACTTTAGTTTAAATTATATAATTTAATTGAATCTTTAGTTATAAATATTTCATTTCATGCTTACAATGTAACTATTTTACTATTATTGATTTTTCAAAGAAATAAATAAACTTTAAACGAAATAGTTATATTTTATGTCGTTACATCAAAATTTATCTAAAATATGACTTTTTTTCTTTTTAGTTTTATAAATGATGTAAAATATTATTACTTTTCCTTTAAACATGCTAAAACTAATGTTAAAAATGACTAATACATACTATCATTATATACACTGAACTTTATATATATTTTGTACTACTCAGTGAACTTAGTGTTAAAAATGATTAGTAGAAACAAATTGTATATTTTGGTCATGATTCTAAAAAGGAAAAAGAAAAACCCTACACTAAGTGACTTTTCAAACACAGCTCAACCAAACTAAATCATTCTAACAAGATGGATGATGTCGGGCCTGCATTTTTTAGTGATTAAATACATCATCATAGATATGTTTGTCTCTTGTTTGGGACTTAATCTTCTCTTATTCCACCCATATGTCTCCAAATTTGACTCTTTCTCACAAATTTGTCAATTTTCGTGCTTTGAAATATCGGTATACTACATATTTCAAATAGAGGACACATTATGTCAATAATTTCTCATTCTCCCCGTTTCATCTAAATTATCATAGTAACAATAACTGTTTTAACCATGGTTATCAATATTGTGAGTTAATTACTTAACTCGAATGATTAATATTTTTAGTTGTGGTTTTCGACTTAATTTAGAAGCAAATTCGTCTTTCAAGTGAACTCCGTAAAATTAGATGTAGACTCAATTTATTCAATCAAATTCGTGAGTTTGGAATGATTTGGCATGTGATGAATCATTATTTTGTCATATTCCCTTAACTTTTCGCATCAAATTTAATGAGTGAATTATGTTTAATTGTCTAATATTTCTCCCGTTTTGCTATTTGGGCTTAATCTTACCAGTAATTCTTATTTTAATGAATTTCAATTATATGAGCTTAATTATTCCCACTATTATTTTCAGGGAATTTTGGGACTTCAAGAGGGTTGTCACATCAGCGACCATTTTCCACTTCAGCGTTTTATTTTAATTTAGCTGTAATTTCGTTTTTAATTTGGTTTTTGTATTGTTTGGACCAAATTTAGTTTTTGGCCCATTTTTGGGTTAGATTTTGGTAAAAGCTCATTTTAGGGGGCTGACTTACTAACCTAGGGTTGAGTGCCTAGTAGTCATTCTATTGAATTTACACTTCAAAAACGTATTCTAGTATTCCATTCATGGTTGGGACGTGAACAGTGCTCGACCTTAGGTTTTTTATTTTCGTTTCTCAAAGTTAATTCCAATTTTGTCTTTTAATTTCATTTTTGTTTTCGATATGCTTCTGCAATTTCGCGTTGTTTTGTGTTTTAATCTGTTGCATTTTCCTCTATTGCGATTTTTTTTTATTATGTGTTTCATTTATTGTTCTTGATTGTGGTTTTATTTCCATTTTAATTTTCGTTCCAGTTAATCTCGCTTTCCAGTTTCACGTTATGCATTTCGTATTGCCTGTAATATGATGTTATCGAATTCGCTTTGCCGTTTCAAAGTCGTTTTAATGGTAGCTTGAATTTGTTGGGTTGGCAACTAGGGATGTTGCATTGTTTCCAAGAGATTATTGTGTTGTATTGTGATTATGTGCTTCTGACTTTGCATCTATAATATGTTTCGTTTGTTGCAAATTGGTCACGCTTAGTGGTTAAGTTGTGTGCTTGAGTTGACGCTGCTTAATTTGTAGTATAAAAGAATTGATTATGTGCAATTGTGTTTGCTTAATGCGCATTTTATGAAAATCGTTTTAGACTTCACTTAGTTGTTTAATACATGTTGGATTAAGGATGAGAGGAGCGAATAATTATTTGTAATCAAGGATTTGAACAATTGTAATTGAACTAGTGGCCAACCTGCAGTAATTAGTGTTTTTAATTCGTGTTTTAGTCAGTTAATTTGGTTTGCACAATCTGTTCAACCACCCCCCCCCCATTACTTATTTGATCATTTGACTAAACCACATTTGGTCCTCAAGAGACGATCTAGGAGTCATTTTTCCTAGTATATTGCATTTCTAATTGCTTATTAATTTGATTCGAATACAACATCGATCAAATTTGGCGTCGTTACTGAGGACCAACGGTTCTATCTAAGGTTTCGTGTTAGTTTTTGTTTTGTTTGTATGTGTGTGTGTATATATGTGTGTGTTGTGATCTGTATTGTGTGTTTGATGTATTGCTTGTTTGTGTTATGTTTTGGTTGCGTCATTTAACAAGTCCAATCATTAGGAAATTTGGTGTTGTTAGCATGTAATGGCAAGAAAACACAATGAAAAGAGCCAATTTTTCTAATTAATTGGCATTTTTCGTTTTGATAGCTAGAGGTGTTATTTTTCTTTGAATTTTTTTGTGCTCACTTCTTTTGGTCCATATTTTGATAGAAAAATCCCATTAGCACTTATGGTAGCCCTAGTTCTTATTTGTGAAAACTGGGTTTGTCAAAACTTCAAACAATCGTAACTTTTTCTCCCAATATCAGAATTTGGTTTATCATATATGCTTTTTGGGTAGAAAAATGCGAGCTATCCATTTCAAACTGCTATGTTGTTTGCCCATGCCTTCATTTCCAAAAAGATGTCATTTTCTATTTCTTTTTTATTTTTGAAGTTTTATTTTTCCCGTTTTTCATACTTTCTTTCATTGGTTTATATAGTTATCCTTTGAATTTTGCTTTCAAATTTTTTGTGCTATCTTTTCATGCTTTTAGGGTATATTGTGCACAAAATTTCAGCTCATTTGGATAAGGTTTACATATACATGCAATTGTACCCCCCCCCCTATGTTTGCTTGTGTTGACTTTTGCTAATATGCGTTGACTCCGTACATGACTAGGGGCAATCCTGGACCATTACCACCCTTTGATCCTGAAATTGATAGGACCTTTCATATATTAGCTAGACATTCTAGGAATTTGTCTTTAGAGTTTATACCATTTGAGTCAATACCATTAGAATCTAAGCATTATCCTTTTGTGTCTACTGTCCCTATATATTTTGTGCATACTGCATCTGCATCTATATCAGGAGGTGTTAGTCATTCCTATGTACCGTAGTATCAGAGTGGACATTCAGTATAGGAGGAAGGATGGTTAGTTATTATTGTAGTTGTCTAATGTCTAAAATAGTGAAAGTAATTGTTTGCACACAAGATTGATTAAAAGGAACATATATATCTATACTTTTGTTTATATGAAAAATTTATATATTTTTTAGTTTATATTTTAAGTTTTCAAAATTATGAAATATATATATATATATATATATATATATATATATATATATATATATATATATATATGTATTGTAAAAAAATATCTGAGGATGAATTGGGACTTTTAAGTGTTATTAATTTGGATGATTCAAGATGTGTTGATAAGTTGTATTTTATAATGTAACTTATATTTGAAGATGTATTAAACTTTTTTAATTTTGTTTTTTATGGGAAAACTTATGTTCTTGAGTAGAGACAAATGTTTTTTATCGACTTAATTTTATGTCTTTTTTTTTATCATGAACCTATTATGAAATGGGTAAATACTACTTTTTCTAGTTTTTTAATTCAAAAATATTGCAGTTCAAATCAAAATAGTATAATTCAGTTCAAAATTAATACAGTTCGAAAGTTCAGTTCAATTCATATTACAGTCTAATTTGATACAACAAAAGGTAATTCACTTTAGTTTATATCAACTAATTTTTAGTTTAATTCAATTTAGTACAGACAAACTATTTTTTGGTTTATTACAAATTAGACAAACTATTTTTTGGTTTATTGCAAATTTTAGCAGTTTAATACACTTCAGTTAATTTTATACATCTCTACATTATATACTACTCTATTTATTTTCATCCTTGTTATCTTCCGCACTCTACACCTTATAGACATATTTAATCTTAATCTAGCATACTCCAAGCATTCCCATAATATTTTACCTTCATCTATTAAAACCAATACGCCAGAAGATAATATTACTTTAAAAAATAACTATATGTTTGAATCTGTATAATATTCCAATAATTGCATTTAGAGTAATTTCAAAATTTCATTGTTTTATTTTACGGAGTAGAAAATATTAAATAACTTTAATTAACACTAACAAATTTAATAAATGTAAAATTAAGTAGAAATTGAAAAAATATAAAGTTTCTAATGAAAGAATATTCTTTTACCATCGTATTTTAAAAATATCATAAAAATAGTATATATATATATATATATATATATATATATATATATATATTATACATTTTTTTTATCAATATATAAACAAGTCTTATAATATATTCATTTTATCATATTTTGATTATATTGTTCTTTTACTTTTCTAAGTTAACATTTTACTATTTTTATTCATGTCACTTCAATTTTATTTACATATATTTTGATATGGATGAAGTGACATTTCGTCTATCAAACCTGTGTTCACTTGGAGGATCCTATAAAAAACGAAAGGATTTACCTTGGGTCCAAATCTTTCAGTAATGACCAAAAATCGTTAGTAAATTGTAATTATTGACGGTCTTGCGATGGTCAAAAAGTCATCGACAATATGCGTGTCGGAAACATTATTGATGGCTTTATGGCCTTCGGTATTACCGACGAGCAAAAACCCTCGGTAATACCAAAGGGTAAAAAGTTGTCAGTATTACCGATGGACAATTGGGGGAGAGTGAGTGGATGGATTTGAAGGGATTTGAGAGTGAATTAATTGTTGTTTATTTGAGTGCATTTGGAGGTGAGTGAGAGTGGATTTGGAAGTAAAGTTTATGAAAATTAGTGTAGAATTTGACTAATGTGACAGATAAACAAATAGTTAGAGCTGTCAAAATGGGTCACTACCTGCGAGCCAACCCGGCCCGTCACAGGTTCGAGCCAGGTTGGGTTTGAAAAATACAACTTACTTATTTGCGAGTCAGATTTCAACTCGGCTCTTTTAGACCCGGCTCATGCGGGTTGAACACGTGGTGAGCCGGGTTGGCCCACCAACCTACCTACCTAATTTTATTTTTTTAATTTATTATTTTATTTATGAAACCCTAAAAAATAAAATACTTTCTTCACTCACTGTGTATACCAAAAAAGTAACATTTGCTCTCACAAATCACTCTCACGGTACTTGCTCTCATTTGACGGTGCTCTCACCCTCACTTCACTGAAATTCTTCAAGGAGCAGGTAAAACACCCTTCCTTTTTTCTTCTCTTTTCTCCACATTTTTGTTTTCTCACTTCTTTTATTGATTGTCGGAATTGTTCTGATATTAGGAAAATCTTTATTAGTGAATTTGGAGACAACAAGAACAAAGGTCAAGGGTTACAACAAGAACAAAAAATGATGAATATAAGAAACTTATTTGTATGTTTTTTGTGTTTGTTTTTGAATGACATTTGGATTATTTTGTACCTTTTATTATTATTTTGAATTGTCTTTAACATAATTTTTTGGGAGTGAAAATTGTTTAAATTTAAATTACAAAAAGTTTGTATTTTTCTTTATTTTAAAAAAATGTAATTAAATGGGCCAGTGAGTCAACTCGTTTACCCATCAACCCGTGGTGGGTTGAGTCGGGTTCAAGTTTTTCTAGCTCGCTAATAAATGAGTCGGGTTAGGTTGGCTCACTAAGTGACCAATCCGTGGTGAACCGGGCCTGGTCGAGCCGAGTTACCCGTTTTTACAGCTCTACAAATAGTTTAATTGGTAAAAATTGAAGATTACCAAAATATCCTTAGTAGTAAAAATAATATAAAATGATAATTGTTAATATTATATATAATTATAAAAATCATAAAAAGGAAAGGAAAAGATAAAAATTAATTTTAAAAAATCCATTATTATTATTACTATTATTACTATTTTATTAATACAGATTATATACATTAAAACAAATAAATAAAAAGCTTCATTTTACAAAATGAAGGTGGAACAGAATACAATGGCATATTGGTTCCGAATATGTAATTGTGTGAAACTATGTTTGGTACTGGAATTGGATATGCCTTCACGTGTAACTGGATACCGCTTCTATAGATTCAGATATGCTTTAAGTGGAACTATTTAACTTATTGAAGTAAGTTACTTGATAAAGGATCCAAGGATAAAAACGAGAATTTATCTTAAATCTCTATAAATCACACCACTTCAGCTATGAATCAAAAAATCATTTATCTCATATTTCATGACTTTTCCTTTCTCTTAAATTAATACAAGTGAACATAAAAATTTATCATAATTCATCTACGCTAATGACAATAAACAATGAAATCATTGCAAATCAAAACAACTTAAGTCTTTTATTAGAATATGTCTCTAAGGCTCTTTCCTAAGCTATGTAAGTTCGTTGAAACAATGGGAAGTGTGGACATAATAACAAGTTGTGCTTACGAGTAAAATTGAATTTAAATTTTAGGTTTTCCTAAAAATGTTTGACTACAAATAAAATTTGATAAATATTTTCTTCATATAACATGATTGAAAAAAAAAAACGTGTGGACATAGATTTGAAGTCAGAAGGTGCATGTTTGTCAACGACAATTACCACGTATTTTTTATCCCGTGACTCATTTGATTTGGTTTGCTTTTCACTATATTTATGTTTGGTCTATTCTAGACGTCATCCTCAGCAACGTTTCTCAAGGAAAATGTTATACTCTTGGCATTTACTGAACCTTTTCATTATAGCCATTTAATAGTGTCATTAATATGCATTTAATGTAGTTTGAACATAAAGCATGATATCGAGCTTTCCTTTTCAAACAAAGCAAGAAATCTTGTTATCTTGAAGATTCCATTTTGATTAGATATTTATGTATAAGTTTGAATTTTACTTTAAATTACTTTGCTAGAATTGAAATAAATTTAAAATTAATTTTTAAGACAATATTAAAATAATTTTAATGATTATTTTTAAAAAAATATTCTTTGTTAAATTTATTATGTCTTTATTTTTAATTGTATCTGAACATGAAAAATATGTTAAAAATCTTATACTGAACAAAAAGAAGTCGAGTCGAGTACGTGTCCACCATTACTTATTCCGTTTAAAAAATTTATTCATATCCATGTCATTATCAAATAGTATTTGTGAAAAAATATTAATATATTTTAAAAAACTATAAATAAAATTATTTAAAATATAAACTTAATTTTTAAATACAATTCAATTCAAATTAATTAATAAAATATTAATACAAATAAATATAGTCTTCCTAAAATCAAATTTAAATAAGTTGCACATATAAATTTTAAAAAAATTATTATTTTACAAAATAATTCCAATTTTATAGTTTTGAATAAAAAAATAAAAATATATGAAGTTAAATTTTAAACAATTTTTTATTATTAATATTTCTTTCATTGATAATTTTATTTAATTACTTGAATTTAAAAATATCAAATAAAATTTATTAATAATTATGAGATAATAATGAATATTTACACACGAATATCATCGTACAGTATTTATCTCAATAAATAAGTAATTAAATACTCTTACTTAACGAATAATTAAATATTCTTATCTATATTTTATAAGTATTCATTAAATATATTTATTTAAATTTGCGAATACATGCTAGAGCAATTTTTTTTACTATACCTAAATACAAACTTGACTTAAAGTCAATTTTATAAAATTAAAAACCTATCTATTTAAAACTTTATTAGAGATATTGGTAATTGAGATTTTCTTTTCAAACATAAAAAAAAAAAAAAATATATATATATATATATATATATATATATATATATATATATATATATATCCTAAATCATGGAATCTAACTTCAATTAATTTACCTCATTTTAAATTAAATTTGTTAAATTTAATTAAATTAGGATGTAATTTATTTATTTTTATCAATCTAAGTAAACTGATTTTTTCTTTTCACTTTATCTTTTTAGTATCATCCGTTTCACATTTTGCTTACATATATTAAAGAGATTAAAGTGAGAAACTAAAAGATAAAAGAAAAAAATTAAACAATTAAATTATTTAAATTAAGAAAAAGATAAAAACAATATAAAAAATGGAAAAGTTGGTGAATTAATTAATGTAATAAAAAATGCTTATTAATACACTTCATTGGTGATTAATTTTCACAAATCTTATGTATTTATCAAAGACCCATGTAGACCCTACCATTTTTCTTTGCATCTAGACACAAATGGATTCATCCAAACCTCAACAATTAATCCACGCATAATGTCTCTTCTTTCACATTACAACTTTTGAAACAAACAAAAGGACCATATCCTAAAATAATCTATTGAATTATAATCATTTATCAGTCCAATTTCATAAACATGTTTTGAGTTTAAGATCACAAAGTGAACAAGTTATTTTTTCGTCCATAGACAAATGACTTATTAATTATCTTATATTAAGTCTAGGACTTACAAAGATTCTTCAATCTCTTACAACTTTAGTAATTTTATGCTTGAACAAACTAGAAAAACAAAAAGTTGAAATTTAAAAAGAAAAATAGAAAAAAAAAATTATATATATATAATTCCTCACTATTTCATATATTATTTGTTTGGTTTAAATGTGTGAACACAAGTTGCATGAAATTGGCATGATAAAACTTTGACTCTTTCTTTTCTCTGTTTTATTTTCTATTAGATGTTTTGATTATATCTAACATCAAATAAAGACTATTAATTATTTTTGTTTTGTTTCGCATAGTCTTTTTGAAGTTTCTATATCATGGTTGAGTAGAAGAATTATAATTTCTTTTTTCTGTGACGTGAAAGTGCAGTTGCATTAGCAAGTCGAAAGTATAATTTTTGAAGATTTTTCTATAAGCAGTAGAATTTTATTGTGTTTTTGGAACTATGCATGGAGGCTGGACGATGGGTGATAATTTTCAAATGAGAAAATTGAGAAGTAAGAGTGTTGTATAGTTGTGAGATTAAGCTCAATGTCGCTTTCCAAATTCACTGTAATTTGCTGTGTCTCTACGTCACATCAAGAATCATCAATGGTTTATCTCTTCAGTTTGGATTTCTTTTAAGACTTATAAGAATATACGTTGGATGAACTAATAAAGTTTTTAGAATTTTCACAATCTTTCGGAGATATGGAGATGACAAATGAATTTATTTATTTTTTGTAATATCTAAATCTATTCTAATTTTGATAGAGAATTATCAAATTAATTAGATATGAAACTAAGTATAAGTAATATTACCTATGGGACC
>NC_028357.1:11598779-11603865 GCF_000741045.1 Vigna radiata var. radiata | reverse complement strand
ACGCCTGTTTTTCAGTTGGTACATTTTAGCAATGTGTACCGGATTTCAATAGACAAAAATACCCTTATATATCATGAATTCTAAGTTTTAAGGTGAAGGGTATTTTAATAATTTTCCTTCTCAAAATTAAAAAAATAAAAAAAGAAACCCTCCAAACCCTTACCCACATCTCTCATTCCTCTCAACCCTTTCTTTTTCATCTATTTCACCCCAACCTTTTCTCTGTCATCCCTACTCTAGCCCTAATTGAAAAAAATCAAAAACACTTGCCTTATTTTAATTCTCAAAACTAAAAAAAAAAAAACCCAAACTCTTACTCACCTCCTTCATTCCTCTCAACCCTTTCTCCTTCATCTCTTTCACTGAAAACATTTTCTCTGTCATCTCTGCACTAGCCCCAACTAAAAAAATACTCATTATTAAATAAAATGGTTAGAGAAAAAAAAATACTTACATAAATAAAAAAATTAAAGCACCTAATTTTTTCTTTATATAATTTTAAATAAAGTTTCAAGATTTAGAATTTTTATTGTTTGATTTTATCGTTGAGAATTTTATTGTATTTTGATTTGTTTTTTCTTTAGTAAAGGAAAACAAGTTAATGAATTTCTACCAAAAAAATTAAATGGTCACGGAGTAATGTTACGTAGTAGTCTCAGAATGTAAAGAAGGATGCTCATAAGTCTTGGTGCAAGTTGTGCCCGTCGGCTGTAGTATATATAGTGAAGATAATGAAATTAAAGAGATTATGAATGAACTTTTCTCGGAAGGTGAATATGTTAATGACTCAACTCTTTCAAAAGTAAATTGTTTAATAATGAGTGTTTTTTTAGTTGGGGCTAGTGCAAAGATGCAGAGAAAATGTTTGAGTGAGAGAGACAAAGGAGAAAGGGTTGAGAGGAATGAAGGACGTGGGTAAGGGTTTGAGGTTTCTTTTTTTAGTTTTGAGAATAAAAATTATTAAAATAAGGTAAGTGTTTCTGATTTTTTCAATTGGGGCTAGAGTAGGGATGACAGAGAAAAGGTTGGGGTGAAATAGATGAAAAAGAAAGGGTTGAGAGGAATGAGAGACGTGGGTAAGGGTTTGGAGGGTTTCTTTTTTTATTTTTTTAATTTTGAAAAGGAAAATTATTAAAATACCCTTAACCTTAAAACTTAGAATTCATGATATATAAGGGTATTTTTGTCTACTGAAACCCGGTACACAACCAACTGAAAAACAGGCGTACGCAAGTTAGCAAACTCCATATATATATATATATATATATATATATATATATATATATATATATATATATATATATATATATATATATATAAGTGTGTATTTTAATATATTTTGCCCATTCTCTAATGAAAAATAAAAATAAAATAGTTCCATTCGCTTACAACCTTGTGGCTCAAACACACAACAAAGCTAATGCAAAAATTATGTTAGATTTATTTTAGGTTAAAATATGGAAAAAAAAAGAAGATAAGGGTAAATACGTAATTTCATAACACTATTGAGGTTCCATGGAGGCGTAGAAAGAAGCTGCATATCCGTTTGGATCGAAACACTTGTGCATCAATTACATGAAGTGATTGGACCAAATCACCAATTCAAAGGGTCCTTTTTTTTTTCTGCACTCCCAGTTTTTTCTTCTACATCCATCTATTTTGCACTTTTTTTATTTTAGGATAAAATATTAGTTCAATACGAAAAATATTTTATGATAAAATATGTGTGATATATATATATATATATATATATATATATATATATATATATATATATATATATATGTGTGTGTGTGTNATATATATATATATATATATATATATATGTGTGTGTGTGTCTTATTACATTTTTCTTGACCATTTTTTCTTGACCATTGCGTTCAAGAAATTCAAGAACATTTGACTAAAATGAAAGTATAATATATACTTGTAGACAAGATATCGATTATTTTTTTTATGTAATAAAGTACTTTAATGTGTTCACGCATAAAATCTATATTTCATTTTTTACTTTTATTTTAGGGTTAAATATGTTTAAAATATATTATAATTTTTAACGTACTTCTCAAATATTATCATAAAACACATTTGAAATGTCAAATAAATTTAATAAAATTTAGTTAAAATGACTAAATTCACACATTTATAAATTTGTGAGATTAAATTGTCATAATTTCAAAGTAAAACTAATTCCAATTTTTACTGAAAGTGAGGAACTGAAAACATATTTAACCATTTATTTTATAACTCATTTAATTGCTAAAAACATCTATTGCATGTTAAGCATATGATTATATATGAGATTGTTCTAGTCTAGTAATGTGTGATGATATTTTAAGAGGAAGTAGAAATGAATATATTAAGAGTTTTTTTTTTTTTTTTTTTTTTTGTGATCTTGGGTGTACAAAATTTTTGTTTATGCATAATTTATGGATACCATTTATGTATTGGAACATGCTTGCACTATATACTTTATGAGACTTTGAGTGGAATGCGACATTTTTTTTGTTTATTAAGCTTTTTATGCTTAAAGGATAGTGTCTTGAAAAATATTAAGGAAAGATGACAATAGATGTATATCTATTTGCAACAAAAGTCAATTTAAAATTTCACATATTTTTAGTGAAGAAAATCATTGAAAGAATAAGTTAAAGAATTTGGATGATTAGAATAGAAAGTGGTATAATGTCATGCCTATAGTTATTAGTTTTGATTTTTTTTTTCATAATAAGTGTCATCTGCCTATGTTTTAAGAAATGTAAAGCTTTTTTACTTTTGTATTAATTTAACATAGATTTGGTGTGATCCATCCACATTTTATATTCTTTATTCATTTTATTTTTTATTTTAGTATATTATTTATGTGATGGTAAATGGTTGATATATTTTAAGGTGTTAATCTAACTAAGATGTCAACATACATAGGGATATTCAATAAAATGATGTAATTGAAAGAAAAATCACCATAGTTTAGAAATAACAAGGACGTTATTGATTGGTGCACATATGTAATCTAAATATTAGGAAGACTCCTATTGAAGTCTTGAGTAGTCACTATTCAATCTCATTTAATTAATTGTTTTCTACCAAAGTTTTCAGTTGTGTGGTCTTCCTACGTCTTCCTTGCAATATCCATTCCAAGTTAGACCCATGTATAATTATATGTGTGTTTTTAGATATGGGACACATACGAAAGGGTATCGTTTGTTGGAAAATAGGTAGGCTTCTTTTTACACCAAGAGGGGGGTGAATTGGTGTTGCATCAAAAATAGATTCTTTTCACAATCTTGAAAACAAAGTAAAAAGCTTTTTGAACTTTCTTGAAATGCAAGCAATCAGAAAATGTATGCCGTGGAAAAATGTAGTTGACTGCGTGAAATATAGAGTCGACTGGAATGTAAAAGATAAGGGATAGAGAAAATCAAACACAGGTTTTTATACTGGTTCGGCCAACAATGCCTACATCTAGTGTCCTTCCACCCAGGAAGCAAATGCACTATAATGGTTGCGGTTTTTACAACAAGGAATTTATAGAAGACCTCCACGTCAAAAATATAAATCTCCTCTCTAACCCAAAACCAAAATATAGTTGCAAAACAAAACCAGAATTGCAGCAAGAATCCCCTCTTCTGCAATCTGCAACACCACTTTGAACAATCCTCAAAGTGAACTAACCCCTTGTATCACAACAAGTCCAAATCCAGCCGTCTTCACAGAATGCCAAGCCTTACAAACAATTTAGCAGTCTTCACAAGATCTCAAGCCTTCAACACAATCACACAGAAGCACCTTCCTTGTGCAGATAATGATCAACAAATGTAAGCGCAGAAAATCTCCTCTTTGAATCTCGTTCAAGAAAGATCACCACCGTCTTCTTGGAGAATTCTTGAAGCTAAGAGAAATCTGAAACATAAATGAAAATTATCAGTTCATCAAAAGTCTTCTGAACAAACTTGTGTTCAGCCTATTTATAGATTTTTGTTGTACCGTCAGATTCTCAGTCGAATACGCTACTAATTCAGTCGACTGTATTATGACAGTTATAACAGATCAGTCAACCAAGTAGCCTTCAGTCAACCAAAAACAAAACACATTTAATACAGTTGACCAAGTCATCAATGCTCAACTAATTTGTAAAAATATAGTCGTTAGACTGTAAGAGCATAACAGAATTCCAATTCAGATAACATATACAGTTGAATGTGTGAAACACATAGTCGACTTCAACCAAGTAAAACATTTTGAAATTCTTTTCTTCTAAAAAATACACAGAGCACTGATTCTCAAAATCTGCACAAAGATTTTAGCATAGTCGAATGCATTAATAATGTAGTCGACTGCACTAGAACTTTGTCATACAGTTATAAGTTCATAAAAGTGCTTGTGATTTTCAGGTTTAAAATATGTGCAGTAAAACATATGAAATGATGCGTAGCACACAACACATAAAGCTTGTAAACACGTTCCAGATATATATCAATCAATCAACATAGGAACATGCAACACATTACATAATCATGTTCACAGATATAACAATCAATTTGCATAAGAACATGTAAAAACAACAAACAACATATGCATGTTATTAAACAATGTGTTGTCATCATAAAAAACTAGATTGATATAGAAATTGTGTTGTCAACAATCTCAACAATTTCTCCCTTTTTTGATGATGCATAACCATGATTAATAACCAACCATGTTTGCACAATCTAATACAAAACACATTCAAACAACAAAATATCAAGCAGAATATGAGATAGAATGAAAATGCATTCTCCCCCTTTCATAAAGTTTTCATGCATTCTCTCCCCCTTTGTGAATTAGCATAAAAGGTATGCTCTAGATATTTATGCTGAAATATCAAACAGAGATGCATCAAAAAGAGTATGCAATATTCAAGATGTAGTGATGCTCTCATTAGCACATTTTAATCACATGAAAATGATAACTCCCCTGTGTTGGTATCGGAGGGGTTAATTTTTAAAAGAGTTTAGCGCAGCGGATTAAAACTTAGAGAGCGTATAGCGTAACAAGTCACAGTTGAAACAATTTTTCCCTTTTTAATTTTAAACAATTTTCTTTC
>NC_028357.1:11547102-11591094 GCF_000741045.1 Vigna radiata var. radiata | reverse complement strand
TAATCGATTATTGTAGTTCAAAAGCATATGATAATCGATTACAGCATGTCCATAATCGATTATAACAGTAGAAATTACAATATTAATTATTTTCCTACTACATTCAAGATACTACAAGTTGCTTTTAAATTTTCTCCTATTACAAACAAAAATTACAATTCTGCAGCATCATCAAAACTTGTCTTCAGGTTTTACCAATACTCCTTTATTGGTAACACCCTGAAATGCAGGCATGTGAAATACAAATGTGTAAAATGTGATACTCCCCCTGTCATTATGCATGGATATCAAAGTTAGATCAGATGCACAACGCAGTATAACAGAGTATACAAAGTAGCATAGTACAAATTTGTATCAAAGATAAGATATTAAACAACTTAGTCATGCAATGATACAATGAACAATCTCACAATATTGTCTCAAATAGGATATGTAAAAATCAATTTATATAAGAGATAATAGCAGATCATAAGAGTAAGCAATCAAAGAAAGAAAAACCAAATTCCAAAATTGGAATTTATAACCCTGTTATAGATCAGTCGATTGTTGTATTTCTCCAGTCGAATACATTGTTTTCCAAGGTTGTTGAATTCCACTTGTAGTTCCAAAAACAATGTTCTTCGTGCAAAACTTTCAATGATCTTTTCCAGATCAAGCATTTTAGTTAAGCAAGAAATATAGTCAATAGTAACAGAAGTCAAAATGTAAAGATGCGTAACAGATTAAGCATAATTGAATTCAATCAGAATACAGTCGAATTAATCAATTAGGTTATACTACTATTATTTAGAATACCTAATTCATTTCAAATTATAAAAAACTCTCTTTATTCAGAGGTTTTGTGAAAATGTCAGCCCACTGATGTAAGGTATCAACATATTCTATTATGATTTCACCTTTAAGGATATGATCATAAAGGAAATGATGCCTTATTTCAATGTGTTTAGTTTTTGAATGCAAAATAGGATTCTTTGTTAAGTTTATAGCACTGGTACTATCACATTTTAGAGGTATGTTGTCTAATTGTATACCACAATCCTTTAATTGACTCTTTATCCAAAGAGATTGTGCATAACAACTTCCAGCTGCTATGTACTCAGCTTCTGTGATAGATAATGCCACACAAGCTTGTTTCTTTGAATGTCAAGAGATCACTGATGATCCAAGTAAGTGACATGTGCCACTAGTGCTTTTTCTGTCTAGTTTACAACCTCCAAAATCAGAATCACTGTAACCAGTCAGAAAGATGTTTGTACCATTCGGATACCATAGTCCTAGGCCTTTGGTAACTTTGAGGTATTTCAAAATTCTTTTTACAGCAGTTAAGCGTGATTCTTTAGGTGCAGATTGAAATCTAGCACAGAGACAAACATTGTACATTATGTCAGGAATACTAGCAGTAAGATAAAGTAGAGAGTCAATCATACCTCGATACATTTTCTAGTCAACATTTTTTCCAGCCTCATCAATATCCAAGTAACAGTTGGTTGCCATAGGAGTTGCAGCATCTTTCCAGTCCAACATTTTGAATCTTTTCAGCAAGTCATTATAGTATTTGGATTGATGAATGAAAATTCCATCTCTGGTTTACTTGACTTGTAGACCAAGAAAGTATGTCAGTTCTCCCATCATAGACATTTCAAATTCTTCCTGCATAATTTTTGAAAACTCTTTGCACAGCATAGGATTAGTTGAACCAAAAATTATATCATCAATATAGATTTGAACTGTCCTCATTTGAACTCTTAATAAACAGAGTTGAGTCAATCTTTCCTCTTGAGAACCATTTCCTTATGAGAAATTCACTCAACCGTTCATACCAAGATCTTGGTGCTTGCTTTAGTCCATACAAGGCTTTTCTCAGTTTGTAAACATGATCAGGATTTTCAAAATCTTCAAATCCTGGTGGCTGTTCAACATATACTTCTTCCTTAATATACCCATTTAAGAAAGCGCTCTTGACATTCATCTGATACAGATTGAATTTCATTGTAGATGCAATAGCAAGAAGTATCCTTATTGCTTCCAATCTGGCTACAGGAGCATAAGTTTCGTCATAGTCGATTCCCTCTTCCTGATAGTGGCCTTTGACAACTAATCTTGCCTTGTTCTTTATGATTTCACCAGAATCATCCATTTTGCTCCAAAATACCCATTTTGTACCTATAACTTGTAGCTCAAGTCTTCTAGGTGTGAGTTCCCATACATTGTTTCTTTTGAATTGGTTCAACTCTTCTTACATGACCATCATCCAATTTTCATCATTCAATGCTTCCTCTACTTTCTTAGGCTCGATTTTGGATACATATGCAACATTCATGCAGAACTAATTCAATTGCCTTCTCGTGGATACTCCTCTAGAGATATCACCAATGACGTGTTCTGTTGAAACATTTCTTGGTATTTTCCATACTTTAGTCGATTATGTTATGGGACAGTGGACTTGTTCAATATCATCTTCTTTGTCAACATGTTCAGTATTGACCTCTTTTTCAATGAATTCTTCAAGCAATTCTTCTTCTTCATTAGAATTTTCACCTTCTTCAACCGAGTTCTTGACTTGTTCAGAGTAATTTGGAGCCATGATGAACTCATCAAAGGCAACATGAATGGATTCCTCAGCATTCATAGTTCTTTTGTTGTAAACACGGTAAGCTTTGCTGTTTAAGAAATATCCTATGAAAATAGCTTCATCTTCTTTGGAGTCAAACTTCCTAAGGTTTGTTTTGCCATTATTCAGCACAAAAAATTTGCTTCCAAAGATTCTCAAATGTGAAATGTTTGGCTTTCTTCCTCTCAACAATTCATAGGGAGTAAGCTTTAATATAGACCTTATGATAGTTCTATTTAGCACATAACATGCAGTACTTACAACATCTGCCCAGAAATATTTTGGCATGTCTCTGTCATTCAGCATAGATCTTGCCAACTCCTCAAGAGCTCTATTTTTCCTTTCAACAACTTCATTCTGCTGTACGGTTCTAGGTGCTGAGAAGTTATGAGCAATTCCCATTTCTGCAAGGTAATCATCAAATTCTTAAGATCCCAGTTCTAGGTGCTGAGAAGTTATGAGAAATTCTCCTCCATGGTCACTTCTGATAGCCTTAATCTTAAGATCCATCTCGTTTTGAACAACCACAACAAATCTCTTGAAGACTTTGAGCGTGTCATTTTTAGCTGCAATGAAGTAAGTCCATGTGTACCTTGAGTAGTCATCAACAATGACTAGTCCATATGAATTTCCTCTAAGACTCTTTATTCTTGATGGTCCGAAAAGGTCCATGTGAAGTAATTGCAAAGGTTTCTTAGTTGACATCTCTCTTTCACTCTTGAAAGGTTATTTGGTCAGCTTCCCTTTTTGGCATGCATCACATAATCTGTCAGTAGTGAATCAGATTTTGGGCAAACCATTTACCAATTTGTTGGAGACTAGTTTGTTTAGTTGATTCATGCTGATGTTAGCGAATCTCTTGTGCCAAAGCCAAGAATTTTCTTCTTTAGCCATCAGACATATAACGAAGTCGAATGAGTTGTCTGTGAGGTCGATTATATAAATGTTGTTCAACCTTTTTCCCACAAGAAGTAACTCATCAGTTGTTCTGTCGCTGATCAAACAATATTTGGGCTCAAACATGATCTTTATATTGTCGCATAGTTGGCTAATGCTGAGCAGATTGTGTTTTAACCTTTCAACAAGTAAGACATTTTTAATTTCATAAGATGAAGGAGTTTTTATTTTACCTATACCGATGATTCTTCCTTTGTTGTTATCACCATACGTGACATGGCCCGTAAGGAAATATCTGAGAACTTTGCAGGATCTCCAGTCATGTGTCTCGAGCAGTCACTGTCGAGATACCACGTAGAACTTTTGGACAGTTGTTTCATATCAGTTTTGATAATTCTGGATTTTGCCATCATAGTCGATTCTTCTTTAGTCTTGGCCTTCTTGGCATCAACTAGGAAGCTTTGTTCATCCTTCCTTTTCAGAAACTTTGTAAATTTGTTATCCATCAAGATTGATCTTTGCATTTCTAAACAAGATTCTTTATTTCGAGTTGCCTTGTATTCCAAGTTTCCTGTTTCAAAAGATTCATAGAAACCATCAGTAACAGACTTTGACTTCTTATTGCAAAGTGCAGATACAAAATCAATTTTGAAATCATAAGTTTTTTTGAATGCGAAACAGAAGCCATCCCCAGGTTTGTATAGTCGAATCAAAGAAAAATAGAGTCGACTAGTTTTTCAAATATCTTATGAAAACCAGCTCTGGTGCCAATTGTTGGAAAATAGGTAGGCTTCTTTTTACACCAAGAGGGGGGTGAATTTGTGTTGTATCAAAAATAGATTCTTTTCGCAATCTTGAAAATAAAGTAAAAAGCTTTTTGAACTTTCTTGAAATGCAAGCAATCAAAAAATGTATGCAACATAAAAATGCATGCAAACATAGGTTTTTATACTGGTTTGGCCAATAATGCCTACATCCTGTGTCCTTCCACCCAGGAAGCAAATGCACTATAATGGTTGCAGTTTTACAACAAGGAATTTATAGAAGACCTCAACGTCAAAAATATAAATCTCCTCTCTAACCCAAAACCAAATTATAGCTGCAGAACAAAACCAGAATTGCAGCAAGAATCCTTTCTTCTACAATCTACATCACCACTTTGAACAATCCTCAAAGTGAAATATCCCCCTGTATCACAACAGGTCCAAATCCAGCGGTTTTCATAAATGCCAAGCCTTACAAACAATTCAGCAGTCTTCATAGGATGCCAAGCCTTCAACACGATCACACAGAAGCACCTTCCTTGTGCAGATAATGATAAGCAAATGTAAGTGTAGAAAATCTCCTCTTTAAATCTCGTTCAAGAAAGATCACCACCGTCTTCTTGGAGAATTCTTGGAGCTGAGAGAAATCTGAAACAAAAATGAAAGTTATCATTTCATCAAAAGTTTTCTAAACAAACTTGTGTGCAGCTTATTTATAGATTTGTGTTATACAGTCAGATTCTCAGTCAAATACGCTACTAACTCAGTCGACTGTATTATGACAATTATAACAGATCAGTCAACCAAGTAGCTTTCAGTCAACAAAAAAAAAAACACATTTAATACAGTTGACCAAGTCATTAATGCTCAACTAACTTGTAAAAATATAGTCGTTAGACTGCAAGAGCATAAATGAATTCCAATTCAGATAACATATACAGTCGAATGTGTGAAACACATAGTCGACTTCAACCAAGTAAAACATTTTGAAATTCTTTTCTTCTCAAAAATACACAGAGCACTGATTCTCAAAATCTGCATAAAGATTTTAGCATAGTCGAATGCATTAATAATGTAGTTGACTGCACTAGAACTTTGTCATACAGTTATAAGTTCATAAAAGTGCTTATGGTTTTCAGGTTTAAAATATGTGCAGTAAAACATATGAAATGATGTGTAGCACACAACACATAAAGCTTGTAAACACGTTCCAGATATATATCAATCAATCAACATAGGAACATGCAACACATTACATAATCATGTTCACAGATATAAAATCACTTTGCATAAGAACATGTAAAAACAACAAACAACATATGCATGTTATTAAACAATGTGTTGTCATGATCAAAAACTAGATTGATATAGAAATTGTGTTGTCAACAATCTCAACATCGTTGTTGTGATCCACTTACTTAATAAACATATGTCACCATGCATATGTCGTTTGTGGACACTGATTTTTACTATACCACCTATTCTCATCCTTAGGGGGAGAAGTATGGTGAAGATGAAGTAGGTGTTGGTGGAAAATTTACAGAGGTACCCAAAAGAGCCAATGTAAATAAAAGGAGTTAATTGATGCATATAGAGGTGCTAAAAGTTCTAGTGAAAAATAGTTAAGAGAAAATAATGGGATGAATTTACAAAATGAGGATGCGTGCCAAATGGATCATGAAATTTTCCCAAATGTAATCATGTAACATGAAATTACACAACATTCTCCTCCTCCCTCTATACCCACTAATGAGTCTTCTAAGGATATCTAGGTAAGTGTTACCTCTCAGACTAATTTTCTAACACTTCAAGTAAGTATAAATTGTCTTTCAAGACCAATAAAGGCAAGCCTTAAATTAGATACTCTCCATAAATGTAAGGAAAGAGAACAAAACATCTATGACAAACTCTTTTTACTACTAAAAGACTATCAAATTCATTTAAAGCTTTTATACATAACTTTTTCACTGAGTCAGTACCTACTTAAGTACAAAAAGATTTCAAAGATAAAAAGGTAGACTCAAGCTATTCGAGAGGAAACAAAAAATAATAACACTTGGAATCTCTTAGATTTACCGAAAGAGAAATGAATAAGTAGATGTAAGTGGGTCTTTTCCATAAAATATAAACCAAATGGGTCTATTGAGAGATACAAAGCTAGATTAGTAGCTAAAGGGTATATGCAGACATATGGAGTACATTATCGAGATACATTTTCTCCTATTGCAAAGCTTAATACCATTTGAGTGTTACTATCTTTAGTTGTTAATTTAGATTGGCCTTTACATCAACTAGATGTGAAAAATGCTTTCCTACATGGTGACTTAGAAGAAAAAGTGTATATGGACATCTCACCGGGATATACAATCTCAATAAAAGGACCTTATATGGTTTGAAATAATCACCTCGAGCATGGTTTGGGTAGTTTAGTTTGGTAATGAAGAAATATGGATATCAAGAAAGCAATGTGGATCATACTATTTTTTTTAAAAAGGAGGAAAGAAGAACTCACAACTATGATAATTTATATAAATGATATGATAATCATCAGATATGACTTTGAGGAGATTGTTAAAATTCAAGAGCATCTTAACTCTGAATTTGAAATGAAGAATCTTGGGGGAATAAATTTTTTATTGGAATAGAGATTGTAAGATCCCAAGAAGGAAATTTTTGTTTCTCAAAGAAAGTATGTACTAGATCTTCTGTCGGAAGTAGGGTTACTTGACTGCACATCCACAAAGACACTTATTCCTCAAAATTTGAAATTTGTGGAGACTAATGACCCAACACCAGTATACCGAGAGAAATATTAAAGATTAATGGGAAAACTTATTTATATCTCACATACTTGACCATACATTACGTATGCAGTTAATGTGGTGAGCCAACACATGTAAAACCTAAGGGAAGAACATATGGAGGTAAGGACAAGAATACTTAGGCATTTAAAGTCTTTACCACGAAGAGGGTTATTATACTCAAAGAACAATAATCTAGAAGTAGAAGAGTTATTATACTAAAAAAAGAAGAAATCATCTAGTAGTAGAAGGGTACTTAGACTTTGATTGAGTTGGGACAAAACAAGATAAGAAGTCCACAATAGGATACCTTACTCTAGTGGGTGGACACTTGGTAACATGAAGGAGCAAAAAACAAAAGAAAGTCTCAAGATTGAGCACAAAATCCTAATGGAGAGGCATGGCAAATGGGATTTGGGAATTAATATGAATTAGAAGGTTAATGACATAGTTAAGGATACAAACCAAAGTCAACCTTGAAGCTATATTATGATAACCAATCAACTATTGAAATGTCTTAAAATCCCATATAGCATGAGTGAACTAAGCATGTCAACATAGATAGAAATTTTATCAAGCAAAACCTAGGTAACAAGATTATTAGCCTACCATATTTCAAATCTAAAAACCAATTGGCTCACATGTTAATAAAGCAATATCTAGAATATATTTATTCTCCAACTTAAGGGAGAGGGTTAGTATAGCTGCCTTTACGTAATAATAAGGATTTGCTTGATTCTCTCAAATTAGCTTATTATAATATCTTTCAGTTTATTACATCATCAATGCTGACACGTATATAAGGAAGACAAATAAATGAAAGTTATAAGGTGAATCTCCTATAAATTTACAATTTTAATTAATTAAAATACTAATTGGATAAAATAAATTAATAATTATTTTAATATACTAAAGTATCATTTTAATTTATTAAAAATACAGAGAGTTTTTTGTGCTATGGAGGGATTGTTCTATTTTAATTTATTACACCTCTCAAAAGTGGGTCATATATATATTTCTCTCTAATTTCTAAACCAAAATTAATGTAATCAAGTTTAATTTTTCAAAAATCCTTTTGCCCTAGGGAGTTAAAATTGAGTCCTTATATCTTTTTGGAGTTTTCATGCAAAGAACCTAATCTTTCACTTGGTTGATCGTTGCTATTGTAACAACTATATTTCTACGTTTTGTTTGGATTTCCAAGTACATCTTGTAATATGGCATTACAAAGGGTTAAATCAAGTTTTGTAGGTTCAACACTGTTTTTTGTTTGTTTTCCTTTCATGTTTTTCTTATGTGATTGAAAAATTTGAAATATATATTGGTGTGACTAGGCAAATAAAGTAGCTCCAGTTAAAGTGAACCATAATATTTTCTTATTGTTTTAAAAAAATTTCTTTGATATTTGTTTTGAAAAATTTCTTCTAATTACTAGTGTGTTTGAATACACTATCTATATCACTAATCATTCGTTTAAAGATTCAATAAAGATTTTTCTCATTATAAAATTTAAATTTTTTTTAGAGGATTAATTCACACCCCTCTTGAACTCAACCCCTTTATTTCAACATTATTGTCCTCCATTGATGCCCTTACTTATGAGTAGAGCTGTCAAAATGGGTCACAACCCGCAGGCCAACCCGGCCCACCACGGGTTCGGGCTAGGTTGGGTTTGAAAAATTTGTATTTTTTTCATACGGGTCAAATTTCAACCCGGCTTTTTTAAACCCGGCTCATGCGGGTTGAACCCATGGTGGGCCGGGTTGCCCATCAATCCACTTACCTAATTTTATAAACAGATATGTATCATTTTTTTTTGCTTGAAAAAATTATTTAAGGTTCCTATTCCCAAAATTAATTAAACACCCATGTTGGGAGTGAAATTTGTTTAGATTTGAATTATAGAAAGTTTGTAATTTTTTTTTATTTAAAAAATATTCTAATTAAGTGAGCCAGTGAGCCAACCCATTTACCCACCAACCCGTGGTGGGTTGGGTTGGTCCGGCTGGGGTCAAAATTTTCTGGTTCGCTAATAAATGAGCCAAGTTGGGTTGGCTCACTAAGTGACCAACCCGTGGTGGGCAAGGCCGGGTCGGGCTGGGTTACACGTTTTTACAGCTTTACTTGTGAGTTATTGATTTGGACATCAAACTTTCAAAGATTATTGTTGGATGTGAAATTTTTATAAATGTTGAAGTCAGTTAACTTTTTTGAGTAAGTTTTTCAAATCAAATGATTTAAGTAACCATGGAGGCTACATTGATTTTCAAGTTATTTTTAGATTTACATTTTTGAATGATGATTTTATATTTAGCAAAGTTATGGATCATATGATTTGGGAATTAGTTGTAACCTTTGAAATCATACAATTTATAGTGATAATGGGGATTGACTTCCATGTTATGCAATATAATAAGGCATCACACTACAAGAAATCTATGTTTTGCAATCCCACTTTGTTATTTTAACTTATGGATTAATCCATAAGTTGTTTCAAAAACACCTAATCCATAAATATAATTATGAATTTGAATTGTGTAATTCAAGATATATTTATAGGTTGTGTGATTCATTTTATATTTCTAAATTTAAAAATGAATTTCATAATACACAATCCAAAAATGTATTCTAAAATACACAATATAGAAGTATAATTATGAATTTTGAACTCTACAATCCATACTACATTTCCAAATTGTGAATCTAGAATGCGTTTATGGATTTGAAAATAACCCTTGTAGTGTTTTGTTCCTAGTGCTTCGGGTCCATACATATGCAACTACTCAAGTATAATGGTTTTCATTGTATTATAAGCAACAATCAATTATTCCTTTAGTATTTCTCCAAAATATTTTTTCTCTAAAATAATCAATTATCACTAAGAATAATTGATTATTATAATGAGTATTTCAAAAATAATCCCCTTTTAGTATTCTCATAGCTTTATTGCTTGGGTTCAACCTTTTGACTTGTGACCTTCTAGTTTTCCTATTTTAATTAATATACATAAATTACATAGCTTCAACAACTAAATTTATATAGCTTTGATTAAACTTCAATCTTTAATGTAACTATTAAATCCAAGCATTGCTGAAGTCTTCAATAGTTCTCCATAAACCACTCATGAATTTAAGCATTATTTAAATCTTCAACAATTTTCCAGAAATGATCATCATCAATAAGGCTTCAACTTTTCTTCATTTATTATCATCATCAAAACTTTACTTGTCTTTTGAGAATAAGATATTCATCTTCTTCTTTATCCAACAATCTCTCTCTTTTTTATGATGATAAAAAATATCACGAAGTCTTTGTGTGATTTTCCGCACTTAGAATTCTTTGACATTCAAAAGAAAATGTTAAGCATATAACATGTTTAAATTACTATTGAACCTAGGCCTTAAGATGTTAAGAATATTTTCTCCCCTTTAATAAAGACTTTCATAATAAAGACTTCGATGATTATGAAAATAATTTCTCTCTGCAATAATAAATTATTACTAAGAATGATCTATTATTCAGTGAGCATTGCAAAAATAAAACTCAAAACATTCTCAATACTTTGCTACTTAGGTTTTACCTTTTTACTTGTGACCTTCTAGTTCTCCTATCTTAGTTAATATACAAAGATCACATGGCTTCAACAACTAAATTTTTAAGTCTTTAACATTTAGTCTTTAATGTAACTATTGAATCCAAACAACTCTTAAGTCTTTAATGTTTCTCCATAAATCACTCTTGAATCTAAGTATTCTTTAACTCTTCAACAGTTCTCCATAAATTATCATCATCAATAAGACATAAACTTTTCTTCATTTATTATCATCATCAAAACTTGTCTTCAAGTTCATCTTCTTCTCTTATCAGCGTTTTCCCCTTTTTCAATGATGTTAAAAAATATCTTGAAGTTTTTTTGTGATTTCCCGCACTTAGAATTCTTTGACATTCAAAAGAAAATGTTGAGCATATAATAGGTTTAAATCACAACTTGTCTTCTTTATAACTTATAGGACAAGTAAGGTACAAAACTTCTGTTTTCTACAACTTTTCATTGTTGAAGGAATGGATAAGTTGAAGTGATAAGTAAAACTTTTTCTCAACTCCTTAGATGTTTTGTAAATAAGAATTTGTGAACTTGGAAGGATTGGTTACCTCATGTGAAGTTTTCTTCTAATAGGGTTGTTCATTCTACTACTTATATGTCTTCATTTGAGGTAATTTATGGTTTTAATCCTCTAACTCTCTTAAATTTTTTTCTTTGCCCAATATTCATTCTATGAATAGCAAAGACGGTCTTGCCAAAGCTACTTTTGTTAGAAAGTTGCATAAGAAACTGAAGGCACAAATAGAAAAGAATATTGAGAAGTTAGCTATTAAGGCTAACCAAGGGAGAAAAAAGATTAAGTTTGATCTCGAAGATTTGGTGTAGGTTCACTTTAGAAAGGAAATGTTTCTTTCCTAAAATAAATTTCAACTCCTACCTAGAGGATAAGTTCCATTTCAAGTTATTAAGAAAATTATTGATAATTCTTATAGTGTTTATCTATATATCTAAAGATCATAGAGAGAGTTTTAGTTTCAATATAATGACTTGTCTCCATTTGTAATAGGTACAAATTTGAGGACAAATTATCTTCAAGGAGGGAATGATGTAGGACCATCTCTTGATCCTATACAGGAAGTAATTGAGAGGAGTCATTGCAATTCAAAGGACCAGTAATAAGGTCAAGGAGCAAAAGCATGGAAGAACAAATCTCCTTAAGGCTCATGATGCTCCATGCAACTGGGAACTCAAAGAAAATAAAGATCATGACTTGGATCACACTTGAATTATAATTTGGCACTTAAAAAAATGCTTGTAATTTTTCTTTTATTTTGTAAACTCGTTGAGTGACTTGGTTTGCCAAACAAAGGTTTTTTTTTTCTAAAGTTGTGTTGTTGGACGAGCACTCTCGCTAAAAGAGCTACTCTCGTTGGGGGAGCATTCCCGTCTACAAACTGCATTTTTGAGTTATATTTGTGGCCTAGTGTCTTTACCCCTTCTTTTGGATACTTTGTTTAAACACTTATGGTCTCTATATACTTCCACTAAATATAAATGTAAAATTTTTTATATTCATTATATGAATTTGAATTCATCAAAGAAAATATTCTCTTGGTTCTTGTCATAGGACATTGATTTTTATCAAAGTTTGAAATAATTGTCACGAATCTTCATTGACTTATTAATCTGCTAGATTGCGACATCTCCATTTTTCGCGTTCTTTTATGATTTTCTTTGTTAATGTCACAGGAGGAATCAAATTCAAAAAACACTAAAGTCGCCTAGATCGGATCAAATCAGTCATTTGTTTCTACTTCTTAGAAATACACATGCAAAAAAAAAAAACACTAAAGTCGCCTCCTGCAGACAGAACTTCAGTGAAAATTTAATTGCCATACCAAAGGACGACTTTAGTTAAAAACCATATACATTGAAATTGCTAGAGCTAAGCATGACTTTGGTGCAATTTTAATTTTCAAAAGTCGGTTACTAGCGACACACCTTCAGTTGGGCAAAAGTTGTCAACCACTTGGACGACTTCATTGTAACTTTAATTCGGAAGAATTCTCCCAATCACCGCACGAATTCAGCTTAATGACAAAGTAAATGTGTGATTAATTAAAGTTAATCCTCGTGGAAGTCATATTTGACCTCGACGATTTCAACATTAACAAAAAAAAAAACTCATCCTTTACTTTCATGATTTCATTTTCAAAGCTCTTAAGTCGTCCATGACTCCCACAACATCTTAACAATGAACTTGTGTCTCACTAACACGAATTAAGCCTGTTTGTAATATTATTTAATACTGAACCAAATACATAATTTTATAAGCAAATTAATCCACATTTATAAAAAAAAAAACAAGAAACAAATGGAGTGGATGGTTATAAAAAATAAAAAAATTATTAAGCTTGTGAGATTTTAAAAGGATTAAATGGAGTCATTCCATATACCACTTAAAAGTTTTAATTTCAAGCATTCAACAATCAAATCAAATATAGGACTTTAATAACACAATTAAGTCTTGTCCGAGAAATAAAAGTTAAAAACTAATATCTTTTCAGTCATAATTTTGATACATAAAAAGGAGAAAAATATATTTTGAAGCTTAACCATTTACCTAATAATTCTCCACTACACCTTTTTTTTAGAATAAAAGCCTCTAAATCTATTATGAGATTCAAAATTGCAACTTACCATCTAACTTTCTTAAAACCTTCTTTATATATGCTCAACGATATTGTTTTAGCATTCAAAAATTAGACTTCCAAATATATATATATATATATATATATATATATATATATATTAAAAATATGATATAATGAAAGCTGAAAATAGGAATACAAAGAGTATTGTCATAATGTAAATAAAATAAAACTTACAATTTTTATGAAAGAGAGGAATTAGAAACGAAATCTACCAAATATTTCTTCATAAAACTCTTACATATGAAACTTACACACTTATTTCTCTCAATTAGAACTTTTGCCTTCTTATCTAGACATACAATAGAAAACACTAGATATTACCTATTTTATAATAATCCCCTTTAACCTTTTACGTTTTTATCCTTGCTTTTAAAATATATTCTTTTTATCAAACTTGTCATGATGATCTTCTTCTCTTTTTGTTTTTCAAACTTTATCATGATGGAGAATCTTCTTTTTTTGAGTGTTGTCATATCTTTTTTCCTTTTTCTTTTTCTGAGTGTTGTCACGTTTACTATTCTTTGTTTTCTCTTCTTTTTCCGAGTGTTGTCACATCTTTTCTTCTTTCAATCAAACATTTCTAATGGATTAAACTGAGGGTTTTCTTCTTCTGAATCTGTCTTTGATACTGATGACTTTACTTTAATTACTTTTTCGTAGTCCTTCATGAAGTCGTCAGTATCAAAGACATATTCAGAAAAAGAAAACCCTCAGTATAATCTATTAGAAATGTTTAATTGAAAGAAGAAAAGATGATATGACAACACTCAAAAAAAGAAGATTCTCCATCATGATAAAGTTTGAAAAAGGGAAAGACAAGAAGACAAAAAGATCGTCATGACAAGTTTGATAAAAAGAAGATATTTTAAAAATAAGGATAAAAATATAAAAAAGTTAAAGGATATTATTGTAAAATAGGTAATATCTATTGTGTTATATTGTATCTATAAACAAGATTCTCTCTATATGAAAAAGCAAAAATTCCAATTGAAAGAAATAAGTGTATAAGTTTCATATGTAAAAGTTTTAAGAGTTTTATGAAAAACTATATTTTTATTTTATTTACATTATGACAATAATATTTGTATTCTTATTTTCAACTTCCATTTTATCATGTTTTTATCTTCTTCACCTTCTTTCTATCTACCTTCTTTCTATTATATATATATATATATATATATATAATAATTAATACAATTTTAAGTATTTATTAAAATTTAAAATCAGTAATTTTTTAATTTTCTAATTCATTCTCAAAAGTCTCCTTTATCTTACACTAGTTTTACTTAAAGTGAGTAAATGATCAACAGAATCTTTCAACAAATTGCCAAATAATTTTAAACTGGAGTGTTCTTGTTAATAAAAAAAATCATATTATCTATAAAACATATTTAGTTTAATAACTTTTGTTTTAATATTGATTTTTCTTGTTTAATTTGATACTTTTATGAAAAAAATATTTAACCAAATCTTTCAATTTAAAAATTAAATAAAGTAATTTTTTAAAGCTTAACAAAGTTTCTCAAAGAATATAGAATTTGTTTCTTTAGTTGAAATTTATTCCTTAAGTTTTCCAAAAAGTTACTGTGGATTTACAAATTCTTTACATAAATTAAAAAAAATGTTTCATTTTTTTAAAATGAGAATTGAGTTGTTATACTATAATAAAATGAAATGAATAAATAATAGAACTAAAACATTAATTCATAAAAAATATGTTTATTATTCGTACATTTCACGGGTTAACATCACCAAAGTTTCAACAAAAGTATAAAATAGCCACGTGTGGCTTCTTCTTGGTTCCCATGTGAGAGAAGCCAACGCATTCAGTTAGTTAGGTCGAGTTAAAGCCACCTTTCTAATTTTCCTCCTCACTTCTTCACTCACTCTTCACATAGTGCGTGCGCCCGTGTCTCACTGCTCTCCAACAAACGATCGACTTTCAGGTCTCCGAATTCATCGTTCAAACCAAACGCATTCATAGTCGCTTCCTCCAATGGAACCCTCATCTTCCACATCGCTCCCTCCATTGCTTCACCTCGCCATGGCGACGTTGCTCGGAGCCTCCTTCATGGCCATCTCCGCCTCCTACATGCACCGCCGCACCGTCGACATGTACGTTTCAAGCACGATACATTATAGCATTTGGATTGTTTACACTGTTTGACACATTTTTGCTTCAATGTTAACTGAGAAACGCGTTTGAAACAGTAAATAAAGTTAAAAAAATTTGGTAAAAAGGACTAAAACCAGAGTTTTCTAAAGTTGAAGGACTAAATTGTACTATAGTTTGAAAGAGGGACTAAACACAAAAACGGCCAATAGTTGGGGGACGAAAAACATATTTAACCCGTTTATAATTTCATAATATAATTATAAATTTTAAATTTTTTTGTATTAATTTTTTGATTTTATTATAGGTGATTATAGTCTAAATGGATGAATATTGTTATGGAATGGATTCTAAAATAAATTCTAACAAATTATCAGAATTTTCGTCCTTTATAAATGAGGGTGTTGAGGGAGACCTGACAAATCATTTCACAACAAATGAAATATTTTCCTCTCGTGAAAACTTAATTGAATGGGTAAGAGGGATTGCATATAATCTGGGATTTGTTGTGGTGATTATAAGATCCGATAAAGCTACCAGTCAACCTACGAGGAAGACGCTTGTGTTGCTAGGATGTGAAATAGGCAGAAAATATAGAAAATACAGACCAGACTAACCTAGTACATATGGGACCCGAAAATGTGAGTGTCCTTTCCAGTTAAGGGGTAAGCCATCTGGTAATGGCGATGGATGGGTATTGCAAGTGATATGTGGATACCACAACCACGATTTAGCAGAAACTTTAGTGGGGCATCCTTATGCTGGTAGGTTAAATTCTACTGAACAAGCAGTACTTGTTGATATGACTAAAACCCAAATAACACCAGCAAATATTTTGTTGACCCTGAAACAAAATAACGATCATCATGTAACTACAATAAAACAAGTTTACGCATCAAGGTATACATACAAACGCTCATTGAGAGGGTCAAGAACTAAGCTACAACAGTTGATGATGATGTTGGATCACGACAAGTACATACATTGTAGTAGATGTGCAGAGGATTCTGAGGTTGTTAGTGACCTCTTTTGGACGCATCCTGATGCAGTCAAGTTATTGAATGCATTTAATGTTGTTTTGTTAATGGATTCAACTTATAAAACAAATAAATATCGATTGCCGTTGTTAGAGATTTTTGGTATCACATCTACTGGGTTGACCTACTCAGCCGCTTTTGCATTCTTATCAAGTGAGCGACAAAATAATTTCACTTGGGCTCTTAAAAAGTTTAGAAACTTATTTTTGACATTTGAGGCCTATCCACAAGTCATTGTCAGCAATAGAGACTTGTCTTTGATGAATTCCATCGACAATGTATTTCCTCAATCATATCAATTGTTATGTCGCTTCCATATTATAAAAAATGTCAAAGCGAAGTGCAAAATGTTAGTTGATTGTGTGGAAGCATGGGATGTCGTAATGGAAGCATGGGAAAACGTTATGGATTATGAAGATGAATCTATGTTTGGTGACTGTGTGAATCGCCTTGAGTACACTTGTCGTTCATGGCCTTTATTCTTCGAATATGTGAATAATACTTGGATTATTCCATACTGTCGCAACCGGGATCGCGACGGGACGACGAACCGAAAAAACAAACGGGTTTAGAAAAGATTTTGGGAGTCGCCACCATAATTTATGATGGAAAAACTATGGAAAAACCCTAAAATAAAAGCATGGTCTACGAAAAAACAGATTTTCAAGTTTGGGAATCGATTACACGTAAGGAAGGTATTAGCACCCTAGCATGCCTGCCCAAAGGCAATACCTCTAATTAAATGTATAAAATTAATGTGGTTTTTTCAAAATATTTAATTTTCCCCAAAAAATAAAAGTAAAATAAAATAAAATAAATTATTATGAAATAAAAAAATATTTTTGTTTTATGCACCAGACAAGGATTGACCTTGGTCCTACGTATATTCATTAATGGACAATCAAGGATCACGTAGTTCTTTATCTAGAAAAAGGTTTGTGAGTTTGTTTACAAATTATTAAAGATTGTTTGACATTTTTCGAAAACTGAAAATGTTTAGTTTAACAAAATTAACCTTTTGGTTTTAAATATTTTGTGTATTTTTTGGTGTTAAAAAAATGGTGGAAAAAGAAGAAAAGAAACTGGTCATAGGCTGACGTGCACTTATATTTAAAAATTTATGATTTTAAGAAAACATTGTCTATGTAAAAAATCTTTGGAAGAAAACTTTAAAGTATAATAAGAGGAGAAGAATAGGAGTGTAGAGATGAAATACCTTTATAGCTTCTGGAATTCCCTTAGTCCTTCCTCAGTGATTGTTGTTCACATAACCCTTATGTGTGAGAATATATTTTTTCTCTATACTCTCTCCTTCAATCTCTAATATCTCTAAGTGTTTTTTTTTCTCTATTTTTTCCAGTCCCTTTTTTCTTTCACAGAGTGTGTATTTATAGGCACATATTGTAATATTATGACAATCTTGTCTTAATTCAGAATTAATTGACAATTAGCAAAATAGGGAAATAAATGGTCTTGATTGCAATCAAATAATATTCATGACAAATATTATAATAATTGTGAGACAATATAATTCAAATTATTACCATATTAAACTAATATTTCAAAAGCATTCTAAAGTGACGTGTCCTGCATTAAGGAAGATTATTTTATTATTTTCTTTTTCCTTTTTTTCTTTACCCACCATTAATTATTATTCTCTTATTATTTAATTTTGATTATTTATTTCCTGGACGAAATTGGGTGTTGACAGTTGCCCCTCTTTATTTAGATTTTGCTAGATAACATGAACTTTAGATTTTTTTGTGTTATCATAGTAAAAGCTAAATAAAGATATAGACACTAATTTCGTTCGGGTCCAAAGAAATGAAAAAAGATTACCTCGAAGTGTACCTGGTAGAGAATGTAGCAACCTTGTGGATTATGTTGAAGAGTTGTGACACTTGTGGAAGGTGCGTCATACCTTATGAACTTTGTTGGAAAGGTGTATGAACCTCGTGAATATATTTCTCCTTGGTGCCAGGTTGAAAACTGAGCTTTTTTTTTAGAGGTGCAAGAACCTCGTAAACCTGGAGAGGTCCAAAAACCTCGTAAACCTGGAGAGGCGCAAAAACCTCGTAAACCTGGAGGCGCAAAAAAACCTCGTAAACCTGGAGAGGTGCAAAAAAACCTCGTAAACCTGGAGAGGCGCAAAACCTAGTAAAACTGGTGAACGTGGAGAGGCGCAAAAGCCTTGTAAACCTGGAGAGGCGCAAAACCTCGTAAACCTGGTGAACCTGAAGAAGCACAAAAGCCTTGTAAACCTGGAGAGGCACAAAAGCCTTGTAAATCTGGAGAGGCGCAAAACCTCGTAAACCTGGTGAACCTGGAGATGCACAAAAGCCTTGTAAACCTAAAGAGGCGCAAAGCCTCGTAAACCTGGAGAACCTGGAGAGGCGCAAAAGCCTCGTAAACCTGATGAACCTCGAGAGGCACTTGTAAACCTGGAGAGGCGCAAAACCTCGTAAACCTGGTGAACCTGGAGAGGCGCAAAAGCATTGTAAACCTGGAGAGGCGCAAAGCCTCGTAAACCTGGAGAGGCGCAAAGCCTTGTAAACCTGGAGAACTTGGAGAGGCGCAAAACCCTTGTAAACCTGGACAACCTGGAGAGGCGCAAAAGCCTCGTAAACCTGGAGAGCCTAAAGCGGCGCAAAAGCCTCGTAAACCTAGAGAGGGTAAAACCCTCGTAAACCTGGAGAGGCGCAAAAACCTCCTAAACCTGGAGAGGCACAAAAACCTCGTATACCTAGAGAGGGGAAAAATCCTAGTAAACCTGGAGAGGTGCAAAAACCTCGTAAACCTGGTAAATTTGGAGATGTTGAGATATCCTGGCATTGCAGTAATGTATATATATTTTGAATTGATCTTCTTATAGCTCTGAACTTTCTCCTTTGAATTTTGTTGACACACTGATGTTTGGGCGGGAATTCGCGTGAGACCTTGTTCACCCCCTTTTTGAAAATTTTGAATTTTTCCACTGATGTACTTTCCTTGAACTGATTTCACGAATTCCTGTTGAATGGTTGTGATGCATGGTCTGTTATGCTTTTCTTCTCTTCTTCTTTTTTTCCAAATCCTTTAGTGCCAGGATGAAAACTGGGCTTTCTTTTTTTAGAGGCGCAAGAACCTCGTAAAAGTTGATGGAGAGGCGCACGAACCTCGTAAAACTTGATGGAGAGGCACACGAACCTCGTAAAAATTGATGGAGAGGTGCACGAACCTCATAAAACTTGATGGAGAGGCGCAAGAACCTCGTAAAAATTGATGGAGAGGCGCACGAATCTCATAAAATTTGATGGAGAGGTGCACTAACCTCGCAATACTTGATGGAGAGGCCCACGAACCTCATAATACTTGATGGAGAGCCGCATGAACCTCATAAAAATTGATGAAGAAGATCACAAACCTCATAATACTTGCTGGAGAGGTGCACGAACCACGTAATATTTTTTTTTACCACATAACTTAATCAAAATTAATTTTCAGCCAAGTTCAAAATCCAAATAGCCAAACCCATTCGTTGTTGTCTGTAGGTTCTTTCCAGCTACTTCAAATTTGCAATATATTCAGCATATTATCGATGCGGACACAAATTCTGCTAATTTTTTCCTTGAACAAATTTCATCCTCATACGAAGATCTTGTTGCTCTTTTCGCATGGCCAATGTCTAAAGATAATGTTAGAAGGTCTTCATGAGGTCACTCAATGTTAAAGATTCATTCCTGTTGTCGGAAGCTTTAAACAATGCTAACATGCATTTCCTCGCCATCCACTGTAAATATCTCATTCACATTGAGTGTCTATGTTTTCCTTTACAAGCTATAAAATCTCAGGATGGGGTTGGTTGTCAATCTTAAAGAGGTAATGTCAGACTTTCCATCCCTGAAACTTGGTGGAACTGGTCCATAAGTCACTTCACAGTATAGATTGCAGTCTGTCAAATCTTTAAATTCATCGTCATAAAGTTGAGTTGACCAATGCAATTGTTTTACCTCTGAAGTGTCATAACCAATGGAAAAGTAATCGCTTCAAACAAAATTCTAGCCTAAACATATGAACCAATTCCTCAGCAAATTTCTCATGTGAAGTGATTGAATAAAATGTAAATACTGGAAATCCACCACCCTCTAAAACGAACGCGCTTGTCAATTCATTCTTGGTGTAGTACGTAAATGATTAGTGTCAGAATTTTTCACATTTCAGTCTCATCCGTAGTGTAAGAATTAGGAATTCCTCTTCCGACTCGTCTTAGAATGAGCGTTATGGCAAAGAACAAGAAGAAAACAAAAGGAGGAATTTTTCCAATAGTAACAAAGGGTGCCCCCACAGGTTGACATCCAATCCAACCATTCCGGCACAATATGAGGCGGGGTGGGCATTGGATTAGCAGGTATCTCTGGCATCTTCAAAGTCACTCTGGTCACGTCCTTTTGGAGAGATGAGAATTAACAAGAGCAATTGCATGAGATCTTATTGCAGACGAAGCAAAAAGCTATCGACTTTTGAACGACGCCAATTGTGACCATTGGTTCCTTAAATTTCTTTGCACTTTGAGGCCTCTACAGTCTGAGCACCGATGATGGTAATGGTAATGTTGTTTGATGCTCCGAATCAATGGTTCTTGCAGGAGTTGATGGTGCCTTGTCTAGGGTTTCCATTGCTTAGTAGAAGACCGATATAGAAAGACCTAGCTAACTTGAAAGAGGAAACCTAGATGCATGTTGATCTTTTTTTGTACTTTTGAATTAAAGAGGTTCGATAACCATTCATGTAATATCTTATTGACGAAGATATACATGATAGTTATTTATGCAAATAATGATTTTTTTGTGCATGATGCAAAATTATGAGTATTTTTAAACTCTTTAACCTTTAATTGATTTTGTTTTACTTCATTTTTTAGGAGCTATCTTGTTTTCTTTGAAATCATCAAATTCATGTACGTCTTCATTTTTGAAAAAACAATGGACGTCAAAAATTCTAAAGTTGGATATTCAAAACAGTGCTTGACATTTTCTTTTGACATTGATATATGCATGCTTGAATTCACAAAAAAGTTGAAAGTGGTAAAGATTTAAAAGGATTTAAAGGAAATTGGGATAGTCACGTTGGCGTGTAATATGTGAATATCAATATGAGATACAACACACCAAAAAGATGTTGGTGTTTGGTAAAATGAGTATGGAGATATGGATCCATGAATGTCAAAGTTGCCCCAATTTTTAAGCATGGGTTCTGTTTAGGATAGGGAACGAGTATGGACAGGATTTATTGAAAAGGGATTGCCCCAATTGGTTTGATTTTCTTTTGCATGTTTTTGGCTAGTTAGGGAGTTCCTAAATAGTACAAGCAAGAATAACTTTCGCAAGACCAATATGCTCTAGTTTGTGGGTACTATTACTATTTGTTAGAGCCAAACTCTTTTTCTTTTGGGGGAAGGCTAAAGGATGAGTGTTTTCAAGCAATGAACACATACACATCTCGACAGAAAATACTATCAGTTATTTAAAAAAAGATCAAAAAACGAACTATAGTAATTTACTCAAAATGTAATGATTTCCATGTTTTTTTTTTGGCGAAATAAAAAAAAAATTTGAGAAATATTTTGTTTTATATTTTCCTGTTATCGCATTCATTTGTTTTTTTTTTAAGAAATTGAATTTGGAGAAAACTATCAAATGGGCTTAAAAAATGCTTGTCACAACGAATGGAAATCTTCAAAAATTAAGTTTGTCACTTTCATTTTTTCCTTGTGTTTTGAAAAAAATTTTCGAAAAGAAAAATTATGACATGATGTCAACCTGATTTGTTCAAGAACCTCTTTTTTTTTCTTTAAGAACTCAAAATAGGTTACAAAGGAAGATAATTTTTTTGATGAAGAAACATGTCTACGTATTACATTATAATCGCTTTATTTTCAAAAATCTTAACCAACATAAGTTGCCCCTGTTTTTTTTTTTGTTTTTTTGTTCATTATCAATTTTTTTATTATTTTTTTTTTGCTAAAAAAATTGCTTGCGATCACTTTAAGATTATGCCCCTTGAAAATTGATTTTTTTTGGATAAAATGGATGATGGAAAATGATGAAGAAGAAAACTAATTTTGCGATTTCCAGTCATAAATGCATCAAGAATAAAGAAAAGTTTTATTAATTCAATTGACTAAAAAGTGTTTATTTTGCCTTATTTATTTATTCATTAAAGCATGACATTTTTGTTTTTGTTTTATTATAAAAAAAATGACACATTTATTGTTATGTACAAAGAAAATAAAGGAAAAACGATAGGAATGTTGTTAATACATATGATGCATGAAGATGTCTGTGTCAAGTAATGGTTAAAAGACAACATGTTTTATGCTTTTAAGGTAGGTCCAATGTCTTAAGGTCTAAGCATTGTGTATGCAATCTCACAAGGAAGGCTTCCTAAACCTAAAATCAAGGCCACCAGAACTATGGTCCTTTTCACAACTTTTCCACAACAGTTGATCGCAACTAGGTGTGAAATTGCATGTAAAGAGAACAGCCACTGGCTGGGGTTTTCACGATAGCCAAACTGGAATTAGCCCAGACGTAACACCGCTACACAACCCCTCTAATTCTATGTTACACTCAGACCCGGGTATAGGGTCCCACTAATGATATGTACAGTAATAATAATGAGAGTAAAAGCATATAAATAGAATTACCAAAATAAATAAAGACAATCATATATACAAATAAAAGGGAAATAAAATAAAACACAGAAAAACCACATCAATTTTGAACATTTAATTTAGAAGGCCTGATTCTCTAGACTCCCTAGTGGAGTCGCCAGCTGTCGCAACCGGGATCACGACGGGACGACGAACCGAAAAAACAAACGGGTTTAGAAAAGATTTTGGGAGTCGCCACCATAATTTATTATGGGAAAACTATGGAAAACCCTAAAATAAAAGCATGGTCTACGAAAAAAAGATTTTCAAGTTCGGGAATCGGTTACACGTAAGGAAGGTATTAGTACCCTAGCATGCCTGCCCAAAGGCAGCACCTCTAATTAAATGTATAAAATTAATGTGGTTTTTTCAAAATATTTAATTTTCCCCAAAAAATAAAAGTAAAATAAAATAAAAGAAATTATTATGAAACAAAAAAATATTTTTGTTTTATGAACCCGACAAGGATTGACCTTGGTCCTACGTATATCCATTAATGGACAATCAGGGATCACGTAGTTCTTTATCTAGAAAAAGGTTTGTGAGTTTGTTTAAAAATTATTAAAGATTGTTTGACATTTTTCGAAAAGTGAAAATGTTTAGTTTAACAAAATTAATCTTTTGGTTTTAAATATTTTGTGTATTTTTTGGTGTTAAAAAAAATGGTGGAAAAAGAAGAAAAGAAACTGGCCATAGGCCGACGTGCACTTATATTTAAAAATTCATGATTTTAAGAAAACATTGTCTGTGCAAAAAATCTTTGGAAGAAAACTTTAAAGTATAATAAGAGGAGAAGAATAGGAGTGTAGAGATGAAATACCTTTATAGCTTCTGGAATTCCCTTAGTCCTTCCTCAGTGATTGTTGTTCACATAACCCTTATGTGTGANAATATATTTTTTCTCTATACCCTCTCCTTCAATCTCTAATATCTCTAAGTGTTTTTTTTTCTTTATTTTTTCCAGTCCCCTTTTTCTTTCACAGAGTGTGTATTTATAGGCACATATTGTAATATTATGACAATTTTGTCTTAATTGAGAATTAATTGGTAATTANNAAAATAGGGAAANAAATGGTCTTGATTGCAATCAAATAATAATCAAGACAAATATTATAATAATTGTCAAACAATATAATTCAAATTATTACCATATTAAACTAATATTTCAATAACATCCTAAAGTGACGTGTCCTGCATTAAGGAAGATTATTTTATTATTTTCTTTTTCCTTTTTTTCTTTACCCACCATTAATTATTATTCTCTTATTATTTAATTTTGATTATTTATTTCCCGGACGAAGTTGGGTGTTGACACATACAATACTTACTTTGTAAAGGAATGGACAAACAACGTTATGCATTTAGGGAATACTACAACGAACAGGTATGTTTTAATGTTATATTAGTTTATTTGTATTTGAATATTTGATAATGTTGGTGATTGATTTTTTGTCAGGGTTGAGTCAGCTCATTGGAACTTAAAGAAAGTATTGGGAAACAATATGAGAGATCTTTGTTCTTGCTGGGATGCCATTCATAATGTCATTATGTTGCAACATAATAAGATCAAAGCGTCGTTCGAAAACAGTCTTAATATTATGAGTGAAGCTTATAAAGGCATAAGATACAAAAGACTTGTTAGATGAGTATCCAGATATGTTTTAGGACTAATAGTTGAAGAATTAGAACGAGTAAATGTCATAGGACTTCATAAGGCAAGATGTGGATGCATACTTAGACGGACCTGTAGTGTCCCCTATGCTTGTGAATTAGCACGTTATGCCCCTGGTGTCATTCCTTTGGGTGAATTTCATGTGATGTGGACAAAATTGTCTATTTTAGATTTTGTATCAAATGAATCGCAACCAGAGTTATCCATACAACGTGAGCTTGCTATGGTTGGAGAAATATTTAAGGAGGTTGAGATTAGAGGTAAAGTGATGATTAAAGAAAAGTTACTTGACATTGTTTGTCCTGAAATGACATCTATGATACCTCCATTGGATAAAGTTAAGATGAAGGGTGCACAAAAGAAAAAACTTTAGAGAACAGAGAGGTCTACAAAGCGTGACCCCTCATATTTTGAGCATGTTGACACATTTCACTCAACAATTGAATCTTCGTCTACGAAAAAGAAATTGCAACTTAAGGATAAACCTATGCAACGAAGGAGAGTACCTATGATAAACCAGTTTCATCCTATTTTTCAACCATATATTCTCAATGTTGTTGATGTCGTTGCTGATGGTCACTGTGGCTACAGATGCATTGCTGCGTCATTGGGGCTCGGCGAAGATTCTTGGCCCATTATATGGAATGATCTTTATAAAGAACTGAGTCAGGGGCGTGATGAATATGCGATACTAGTGCGAGGCTATGATCGACTAGAAGAGCTAAAGAGGTCTTTGCTGGTGGACTCACAATCAGCGGTACGCGTTCCTATACTTGACAACATATTTATTATTTGATTTATTAGTTTTATCATAACAATTTATTTTATTCGTTATAGGCTAATGCAACCAAGTGGATGACTATACCAGACATTGGGTATTCAATTGCTAATCCTTATAATGTCATTCTAGTCTGCTTTTCATATAGTCAGAATTATACAATATTTACACTACGTACCAGACCGCCTTCTGATGTAAGACAACATCACTTAATATGTATAGGACACGTTAACGGCAATCATTTCGTATAGGTAATGTTATTATTATTATGATTAATTTCAAAATAAGATTTTTGACTAACAGGGATTATACACAGGTTGAACTACAAGATGATTGTCCTTTTCCTATGATAGATGTGATATGCTCAAATCATTGTTATCCAGAGGCACGAATGTGGTCATATTCGTATACAAATAGGATGCAAGCATTTTCAGAGTTGTAGGGCGTTACTACCTCCTATGTTGACTTAGTAGATTCATGATGTAATATTGTTTTAGTTAAAAAATGTAATGTAAATAAACATTTACTATCATGCATATAAAGAGTTTAATGTTCTTTTACAGGAAAAAATAACATAAAAAATTAGTCTAAAATAATTATACAATGGGAGACAATAAAACTATAAAAGCTAATTCAATTTGAAGTAGATCGTCTTCCATGAACATGTCTGTCACGAACATTCCTAGCAGCTATCCTAGTCGGTGAATACTCTTCAATGGTTGATTCAGCTAACTCTAGTAGCTCTCGTGCATAAGTGTATCCTACTGTCCCCTCGGGAATCTCCCTGCAAAAGAACGTTTGTTGTAACCTTCTTGCAAATGTCCTCACTACACCCTGCATTATAACGATGACACACAATTACATAAACAATCACAAAAAAATTATATAACAAACAATGTAGGAAAACATATCAGCAATCCAGACTGTTAAGTCGATCTACGACGATCTGGCACTTCATCAGGAATGTCATGTCGGAGTCTGGGAGCAAGACTCGGCCAGTCGTCATCGGCAGCAGGAATAATGTAAGGATGAGACATCATCCTAAACCAAGGAAGGTAACCATCAACGCAATCAGATGGGAATCTGCCAATGAACACACCCCTAACCACGTGATCATGATAGTGCAACCAGGCATCATTGGTGGCCAGTACGTCCACATCTACAACAACAGGTGGGTCTCGAGGGATAGACTGTTGAAACCCAAAATGCCTTAAAACACGCTTAGGCAAATGTCGACACAACACGCGGTCTGTCTTCCATGTATGAAGACACCAGACGCCTTCTTCCCAACGTAGGGAAGTGCTCATATATCTAACTCTACAAAATAGAAAATTACAAATTATTTCATAATCCACAATGAAAATGTTCAACCAAATCAAATTGTAAGGATAATTTGTACCTGCAATAGAGTCAAATAACCTGCCATCTGTCTCGTTGAAGCCAAGTTGGCATCTCCTACCTGCTCATACATATGTGCTAGTGCAGCAACGCCCTAGGCATATCGACCACATGCATGTACGTCTCTAAAGAGCAAAAGATAAGACACATGAATGGATGTGCCAGTCTTATCAGCAAATATACTACATCCAACTAGATGCAACAAGTATGCCCGGGCATCGTACTCCCACTACTGCTGCTCATAGTGCTCAACGAAGATGTCTCGAAGCCAACTCAATCTGACTTTTGCACCGTGAGCTGCATGTAACTCAGCACCAGCTCTCCCACCATCCACGCCTAAAAGCTCCACAATGGCGCGTCTACTTTCTTCAAAATCTACATCCTCCATATCACATAACTGGCCTAACACTGGGAGGTGCAGCAACGATGACACATCATCTAAAGTCACGTTCATCTCACCCACGAGGAGATGGAAACTGCTGGTCTCAAAATGAAATCTCTCTACAAATGTCAGCAGTAGACCCCTATCGACATAGTCATAAGAGATGCCCACCAGAGACATCAGACCAGAACCATTAATGATGTCTTTAATGCCCTCGTGGCAGGACCCTAATTTCTTTAACTTCTTCCCATGGGAGATCAACTTGATCTCATCCCATTCCTAAACAATAATATTTAATATCAAATTATTTCAATTAAACAATAATCATTAAAATTAAAGTTTTGCACTTACTCGACCCTGCCATATCGCATAAGCAACATGGTGAATGTAATGTGTCAATATTGAAGTGTCTAATGGACCTCCAGGAAATCCACCTTCAGCAACATCCTCATGATCCTCCTCTTGCTCAATATCATGCTCCACAAATGCATGATCCTCAACTGCATCCTCAACATGAACATCAAACTCAACTACTCCACATCTTCTGCGAGCAGAAGCAGTAGGTCTCCACCTCTCACCCTGTGAGGAACTTTATCCACGATGTGAAGATGAACCTCCTCGAGTATGAACCACGTCTACTATAAATTTTTTTATTAATAAAATATTTAAAATAATTAAAATAATTTCATTAAAAATAATTAAAATTAATTCTAATTTTTATATAAATAAATAATTAATTCAATTATAACAATTTTATTAAAATAAAGTCATCCTATTAAAAAATTAAAAAGAAAGTGTAAAATATGAGTTTTAACATAAACATTTAAATAAATTAAAACACAAAATTTAAAATTATTATAATGTTTAAAATAATTATAACAAGAAAATTTAAAATAATTAAAACAAAATATTTAAAATAATTATAACAGAAAATAATTAATTCAAATAAACTATTTAAAATAAAACAATTATATAATAAACTATTTAAAATAAAACAATTAAATAATAAACTNAATTAAATAATAAACTATTTAAAATAAAACAATTAAATAATAAATTATTTAAAAAACAATTTAATAATAAAATATTTTAAATAAAACAATTCATTTCAAATAAAAAGAATAAACTATAAAACGAAAAAAAATGTAAAACAAAATTAAAAAAACGCATGTATAATAACAGAATATTTAAAATAATTATAACAAAAAAATTTAAAATAATTATAACATAATACTTAAAATAAATATAACATAAAATAATGAATTCAAATATTAATATAGATAATAAAATAAAACAATTATATAATAAACTATTTAAAATAAAACAGTTAAATAATAAAATATTTAAAATAAAACAATTAAATAATAAACTATTTAAAAAACAATTAAATAATAAAATATTTTAAATAAAACAATTCATTTAAAATAAAAACAACAAAAGATAAAACGTAAAGCAATAAAAAACATTAGGCATGTATCGAATATGGAAAACCAATACAGCCTACATTGTATATTGTGTAACATCCCATTTCTGATAGTTATGAGAAAAATAAAATATGTTCTTTTGATAGCAAAAACAAAATAATTCATTCATATAAATCTTAAATTGAGGAAATAAACAATAAACCATCACAATCCTATTAAAAGGAAATTATTACAAACTTGTAATTTCCAAGTCAACTGAAAATAAAATAACATAATTCAATTTAACTAAAAATGTTCAAAAACAAAGAGAATCTTTCCCCATTCCATTCCCGACTTCTTTTCGCTCTAATTATCAAATTGAACATCTGTATCAACATCTGCTCCCGTATAACAACACGAGTTATACAATCATTGCATTCACACACAAACAATAAAGGTAAGCTACCATATTCAAATACAACATCAACACATCAATTACTAATTAACAAAGTGATATGGTTAACATGACGTATTCAATTAAGTACACCAAAATTAATAAATACAGAAGATACACACTTGCTCTTTGTACTCTCTCATATAAAACCTGTTCACCAAAACAGGACACCTGTTCACCAAAACAGGACACCTGTTCACCAAAACAGGATAGTTCGAGTCATCCTCCACCGCAGCTTCAGATCTATCTCCCCTGCTCCTCAAGACTTATGAGTAAAAACTCTGCTACTTTCACAACGGGCACTATACTCAGCTCGATTGGAAAACCTATGGGTGAGACATCCTACTCTTTCTACCCTCTCGAAAGAGGAAAGAGTGGCACTCGAACCTTGTCTCTTCTACCGCCTTTTATAGACGAAAAGACCTTCCTTTCTACCCTCTCGCAAGAGGAAAGGTACTGCATCGATTTTTACACCGATACGGTGAAAATACATATTTCAAATATCTCAATACTTGTGATACTGCTCAAATATTATACACATGTTTAATCACATTACATATATTCGTATCAAATCCATCATAACTAAAATGATATAAAAGAAAATAAACATAACTCACGGTACTAAACTAAAAACAGATACCAAGCCCATCACTCACGTATGGTACTGAACTAAAAACAGATACCAAACTACTTGGTCATACAGAAAACTCATGCACGTATACTACACCAGCCGAACAAGATTATCGGTTTAGCCACACTCTTATTCTCTCTCGTCTGCCATACATCCTTTCAAAATTCAAGTCACGTAACCATACTTTACAAAAAAATATAAAGAATTCTTATGTTAATCTACTCTGCACCGGATAAAATATCTTTTCTCTTTTATTCTAATATAATATCATTTATTCATTCGCATAATATTATTCTCATAATACCACAATATAATATTCTTATACTAAAATATATCACACCGTGAATCGTAACTAAATTATAACTTGCGATATAACAAAATTAAACTAATATTATATAACTTCAATCATAAATGTAAATTCATAATTTAATATAATAAATCATCATTCACAGATTAATATAATATAATATTATCTATAAATCTTTCTAGTAAAATCATTTCAAAATCTAACTTTCATATTGGTAGCACCCAAAATCACCCCACACCTGTAAAATACTACTGTAATCAAAACGTATAAATATTGTGCTCTAAAATTTTACTTTGCAGATACCATTATGAATTCAACACCTATAAACATTGCATTCCCATATTTTCTTTACAGACTCACTTTATACACTCAATCCCTCAACGATGCAAGATACAAATTCTCTGCAAGATTTCCACTCTGCATTTCTTTCTTCATCCATCAACCAAAATGAAAACTTCTACTTCCTTTCTATGTTTCTTCTTTCTTCTCTTCCTTATATAATTCAAAGCTAAACTTTTCTCATAACCTAATAAATTATTTCTCTTTCATTGAGTATCTATCCTTCCTCTCACCTATTATCCAATATCCATCCCTTCAGTTTTCGCTCCCCACACACACCATTACATTTTATTTTCACATGGTTTACTAACCTTATATCAGTGCAACCATGATAACTATGATAACCCATCTCGAACTGAAATCTTAAGTTTCCTTCCACGACAACCCCAACAACACATTTACAGTTTTTAAAACACCATACACCATGTACTCCATACNTTCATTTAATAATGAAACCTGAGAACGGAACACAAAACCCCTGNCNTACATTCNATTCATACAATATACATCTATGCATATATTCACTTTACGCAAACTCAACTGAAATCATGACTCTCCCATTTACTACACACAAACAGGTTCTATTTTCATCCTCGCATGTAGCATAGTATTGAAATATATGAAACAATTTTCTCATCTGATACACCGAAACTCATTCATAATTTAGCCGCACAACATTTATAAACATACTGGTACATGCATGCAGTAACCTTGATGAATATAGTTAGTCCCCGTACACAAACAAAATTAATATATGGACTCACGAACCCATTCGTCACAGTATATATCATCATATCTTGATAAACAGCAAGTAATATCAATATAAATCATGCAAAGATTCACAACAAGAAGATCAATCATCAAACATAAAATACTAGTAAGCTTCCCTTACCTTGGATGATCCTATGTTCCTTTCTTTACCCAAGGTTTCCAACCAAAACTTTCACCTCTTTCAAGCTCACTTCCTTGCCTCAAATAACTTCAAAACTATTTCCTTTTATCTCACAATGCACCCCCTCTTTTCTCTTTGTTTTTTTTTTCAAACTTTATAACCAGAACGTAATATAATCTCCCTTCACTTCCCTACTTTAATAGTCCATACTTCCACTAACCTTAACGGTTCACCCCTTTTGTTTCCTATCTTTTCAGCAAAGATACTTATAAAACTACTAAAAAAACTAATTCTCCTTTATTTGTTTATTTCACGTTCTCACTAACCAGAATTTTAAATAAATAAAATGGCCCCACCAATAACTTTCTTTGCACCACATCTTAATTCCATTAAGCACGTAGACTCCATGATAATAAAATAATTAGTAACCAAAACACAACAATTTCTAACTTACAGGAAAAATTTAAATAAATTAATAAAACAAATAAATAATTTATTCATTAAGCAAAAATTAAAACTCAACCATTAAACTAACAAGGGACTATCACCAATTAAATTTGCTCTATAATTTTTTTAGGGTTTTACATATTGAGATATGATTCTGGCTGTATCGGTTTCCCATATCCGACACATGCCTATCGCTTTTCACCGTTTTATAGAACCAGATCACCAAATCACACAAATTTAAATAATTTCTAATCTTCTAATCTATACTTCGAGTCTATAAATATGCTACAAACATGCAAAAGCAGAAAAAAAAATTAAAAGCAGGAACCAACCTCTGGAATGCTTGAGCAGTGAATGGAGGAAGAACGTTTGAACAATGAAGAAAATTGGAGGAAGAAGACGAATCTGCATTGTGGAAAAAGCTAAAATGAGATCGTATTAGTGCCCAGACAACACAACAAAGAAAAGAAAAATGAAATCCTACAAGAAGAAGAGTAGTATAGTGTTTTTGTACCTCGGTTGCCAAAAAAAAAGCTTCCGAGGATCACGGTGGTGGCTGTTGTACTCGAAAAAATAGATTTTATTCTATGTGTTGTGTGACTGTGCTCTAAGAGAGGAGAAAGGAGAGTAAGAAGGCTGAGAAATGAGAAGAAGGATGGTGTAAGAAATGAGATAAGGGTAATGGTGTGAGAGGAGAGATGGTTTGAGAAAGAGAAAGAGAAAGAGAGAAGGGTAACTGTGCTTTGAGAAATGAAAATGGGTGAGAAATCCGATGCACACACAGACTCTCTGAAATTCAATCTGACTCTTCTGAGAATCTTTGACCATGTTTAAAAATTAAAATAGTTTTTAAAAATTAAAACACCTTTTAATTAGGGTTAAAATTGGAATTTTGTTATAATTTGGAGATGCAGGATGAAATGCTTGAAGATATAGGATGAAGCACTCAAAAAAATTCTCATTAAAAAAAGCCCACAGGGCCAAATAGCCCTAAAACCTTATGGGTTAGGACTAGCTCATGGGCTTTCCTTTTTATCATGAGAAAATTATAATAATAAAAGTAGAAACAAAAATAACAGTGGAGAAATGGAAATTTGCTATGTTAAACCAAAAGTAACAATATTAATATAAAAACATACTGTTCCACTTCCAACTTCAGAGAAAATCTAAAGTGAACTCTGCTCCCTCACGTATGAACAATAATTCAGCTTCAATCTTCTGTCCAGGCCATTGCAAGTCATATCCTTATGCATATTCTGTTTCTTTAAGTTCTTCACTGGATAGCACAGGTCACCAATACAACTTCAGCCATTCTCCAGTCACACTCACGAGCCATGCTTTGCTCACTTATCCAGCTTTTTCAAACTTTAAGACAACAACCAACACATTCATTCATTGGCTGCACCAATGATACTCCTGCTTGCTTTTATGATCAGTTCAATTAAAGCAATCTGGAGTAGCTAAAAACTACACCAAAAAGTGATCATATACATATTCAACTCCTTGGATTGAATAAATTTCATTGGTGATTTCAATGTCCTTGTTGATCATATAACAATACTATAATATTATTTCCAATTTTCACTAGATGTCCATGAAGGGATGCAATGAAAGAATACTGACTTATTATATCTTGATTGGGATATTCTTAGGCAGGTTTGCCTTAAACAATTAAAAATACATTCACCAAAATTACACAGAATTTAATTATGCAATTAAAAATGTCTCAATAAACACATAATAGTTATATTATATACTTCTCAGTAGACAACTTCTAATTTTTATATTATTAGATTGAGAAGTAGCTTTTGTTTTAGATTTATAAAATGAGATGACATTCAAAGCATAAGAATCAAGGATCTTGAGTTATTTATCCAGACAAGTTCTTCTACTATGCAAACAGAACAAGCCAAAATTAGGTGAGTTTTCCCTACCTATTGATGCCTAATTAAAGAGCACGAAAACTTGGTCAATCAAAAGCATTTATTTACCAACTTCCCTTCTATGGAACAAATACCCCATCTTTGGACTTTTCACATGTCATCCAAACAATCTAATAAATACTTGAAGAATAAATAACAAAATATATATACCTTCAAGACTTATCAGTACAACAACAGAAAGGGCCTTGATGTCGTGTGTATGATACCTTACATGGTGAATATAGATCCATTTCTTCGTCATTGCAGAATAGTTGATATCATCAGTTAATGTTGTCTGACTATAAGAAAGCTTATAAAGAATAACCTGCAAACAAAAATAAACTAAGCCAACATTATTATATTTCACACCAGTAACAGACAAAATACAGGATAACATTATTATTATTATGAACAATTCGATAAACAACTACACATACATTAGAAGATGCAGCAAATGTAACACAAATAACCAAACACCTATATAATTAACAATTATATATTTAACAATTATATGACAAAAATATATAATAATTTTGGAGAACACTATGACTTGCTTTTGAATAAAAATAGAAATACAGGACTAAGCTAAAGTTGTACGCTATTTTAACATGCTTATTTAATCTTTCTTTTAAATTGGAGTATTTTTGCTAATATAAGAAAATAAGAAGACTTCTATAGAGGAAAGATAAAAGGTTCATCCTTCAGAAACATCACCATTCATTATTTCAAGAGCATATGATTGGCAAGTACCTGTTTTGCCAAACCAGGTAATATGGCAGCCTCATTCAAGAGATTTGCAAGATCAGCTCCACTAAAACCAAGCATTCTCATGGAAATCACATCAAGAGAAAATCATCATCAAACGTTTTATTGCTACCATGAACCTTTAGGATTTCGGTCCTTCCCCTTATATCTGGAACATCAACAGTAACCTGCAGAAGCATTGATGTTCAGTAATTTACTCATTAACAAAAAGCATTAGGCATTTCATAATATAATCATACCTGTCTATCAATCCGTCCTGGTCTCAATAAGGCAGAGTCAAGAATGTATGCCCTGTTCGTTGCTGCAATGACCATCCATTTTTGTCAATAGTTACTTGGGGGTCTACTTTCTTTCATCATTCCCTCCACCAATTCCAGTTCCTCTTTGTCTTCCAACAACATCCATTTCATCAACAAAGACAATGCAAGGGGCGTTCTCTTTGACCTTCTTGAACAAATCAAGAACTCGAGAAGCACTAGCGCCAACAAACATCTCAACAAACTCAAAACCAGATATTGAAAAAATTGGAACACTAGCTTCAGTAGCAATAGCCTTGGCCAACAAGGTCTTCCCAATTCTTGGAGGACCAACAAGAAGAACTCCTTTAGGCATGCGAGCCCCAACAGTAGTGAACCTCTCAACAGGGTCGTCGTCCGGGAAATTAAGGTTGTTGATGGGGTGTTGGGGTTGGTGGCGGCGGTGGTGTCAGTGTGGGGTTTGTTGGGGCCTTTTTCCATGGAATCCATGGATTTGAAGTGAACCCAGGAGGAGGGTGAAGCGGTGGTGGAGTTGTTGATGAGGCGAGGGAGAGGGAGGGAGCGAAGGCATTGGACTTCGTTGTGGTAGCGTTTGCAAAGTTTTTCCATTTTGTGGTGGCACTAGATGACGATTTTGGCATTGGCAGAAGCGTTAAGGGCACTGGGCAGTGACGGCATCGACGAACTCTTGCCAGTGGGTGGCTTTGAGGTTTGTGCGGCTGACAGAGTACCACTTGTCACGGTAGGCGTCAATGAGGGCGGTGGTTTCCTCGGGGTCCAGCATGACAGGGGGAGATGGTGGGAGTAGGTGGGAGAAGGTAGAGGGAGGGGTGGCAAGAGTGAGGGAGAGGTCGTTAAGTGCTCAATGAAGTGATTGTTCCGAAGAAATTGGGGCTAGTGGGTTAACCCAGCCCTACATCGTTTACAACCCATCTGAGGGGGGGCTAGAGGCTTTAAAAAAGCCCTTAAGGTGTGAGTCAACAAAAACAGGACTAAATATACATTAGGCCAAGGTTAGCCTTGGGCTTTAAAATAAACTGACAGCTCTAGTTATTTATATCCTTATATTTTAGTGATTCATGATGTTGCAGGGAGTAAATTCAAACATGTGCAATTTGTCTGTTGTTCCATTCAAAGGTGATGATGCAAACTGTGCAAAAAATCAGATGTATGGTGAGGTTTCCTCAATGATTTGGAAATTAGTTGTAACTTTTGAAATCGTACAATTTATAGTGATAATGGGGATTGACTTCCACCTTATGCAATATAATAAGCATCACACTACAAGAATTTTATGTTTTGCAATCCCAATTTGTTATTTTAACTTATGGATTAACCCATAAGTTGTTTCAAAAACACCCAATCCATAAATATAATTATGAATTTGAATTGTGTAATTCAAGATATATTTATAGGTTGTGTGATTATTTTGTATTTCTAAGTTTAAAAATGAATTTTATAATACACAATCCAAAAATGTATTCTAAAATACACAATATAGAAGTATAATTATGAATTTTGAATTGTGCAATTCATACTACATTTCCAAATTGTGAATCTAGAATGCATTTATGGATTTGAAAATGCATTTTGTATTACAAAATCAAAACAATATGTATTATGAATTGTACAATTTGAAAATATATAATTTAGACTTTTCACGTATCTCATGGAAGTGTAGGAAGAAATCACATCGATAATGCACAATTCAAAATCTACCAAATCAACTAATACATAACAATTATATAAAAAACATCAAAAAATGTTTCATGAAAAATTCTAAACATTATTACAAATTTGTAATAATCGTTACATTTTTAACTAGATAAACACTTATAAATCAAATACATATGGTACAAAAATGACCAACCTATGGTGCTTGTGCATGATAACATAAACTTCTTGAAACCCTATGATTTCATCAATTAAATGTGCTTCCTTTTGGTTTCTCACTTCCTCAATTCAAGATCTGAAATAAATATTACCGATGACTACAAATCTATCATGAATTTAACAATATAGTACTTCTTATTGGTAAATAAATCGTCTAAAGTACAAAAAAAATTCAAATGCAATGCATAATGATCATACATGGTCTTCCTAACCCTTGTAGTGTTTTGTTCCTAGTGCTTCAGGTCCATACATATGCAACTACTCAAGTATAATGGTTTTCATTGTATTATAAGCAACAATCAATTATTTCTTTAGCATTTCTTCAAAATATTTTTTCTCTAAAATAATCAAGTATCACTAAGAATAATCGATTATTATCGTGAGTATTGCAAAAATAATCCCCTTTTAGTGTTCTCGTAGCTTTATTGCTTGGGTTCAACCTTTTGACTTGTGACCTTCTAGTTTTCCTATTTTAATTAATATACATAAATTACATGGCTTCAACAACTAAATTTATATAGCTTTAATTCAACTTCAATATTTAATGTAACTATTAAATCCAAGCATTGCTTAAGTCTTCATTAGTTCTCCATAAATCAATCATGAATTTAAGCTTTATTTAAATCTTCAACAATTTTCCAGAAATGATCATCATCAATAAGGCTTCAACTTTTCTTCATTTATTATCACCATCAAAACTTTACTTGTCTTGAGAATAAGATATTCATCATCTTCTTTATCCAACAATCTCTCTCTTTTTTATGATGATAAAAAATATCACGAAGTCTTTGTGTGATTTTCCGCACTTAGAATTCTTTGACATTCAAAAGAAAATGTTAAGCATATAACATGTTTAAATCACTATTGAACCTAGGCCTTAAGATGTTAAGAATATTTTCTCCCCTTTAATAAAGACTTTCATAATAAAGACTTTGATGATTATGAAAATAATTTCTCTCTACAATAATAAATTTTTACTAAGAATGATCAATTATTCAGTGAGCATTGCAAAAATATATCTCAAATCATTTTCGATACTTTGCTACTTAGATTTTACCTTTTTACTTGTGACCTTCTAGTTCTCCTATCTTAGTTAATATACAAAGATCACATGGCTTCAACAACTAAATTTTTAAGTCTTTAACATTTAGTCTTTAATTTAACTCTTGAATCCAAACAACTCTTAAGTCTTTAATATTTCTCCATAAATCACTCTTGAATCTAAGTATTCTTTATCTCTTCAACAGTTCTCCATAAATTATCATCATCAATAAGACATAAACTTTTCTTCATTTATTATCATCACCAAAACTTGTCTTCAAGTTCATCTTCTTCTTTTATCAGCGTTCGCCCCTTTTTCGATGACATTAAAAAATATCTTGCAGTTTCTTTGTGATTTCCCGCACTTAGAATTCTTTGACATTCAAAAGAAAATGTTGAGCATATAATAGGTTTAAATCACAACTTGTCTTCTTTATAACTTATAGGACATGTCATGTACAAAACTTCTCTTTTCTACAACTTTTCATCGTTAAACGAATGGATAAATTGAAGTAGTAAGTAAAAATTTTTCTCAACTCCTTAGATGTTTTGTAAATAAGAATTTGAGAACTTGGAAGGATTGGTTACCTCATGTGAAGTTTTCTTCTAATAGGGTAGTTCATTCTACTACTTGTATGTCTTCATTTGAGGTAATTTATGATTTCAATCCTCTAACTCTCTTAAACTTTTTGTCTTTGCCTAATATTCATTCTCTGAATAACAAAGATGGTCTTGCCAAAGCTACTTTTGTTAGAAAGTTGCATAAGAAACTGAAGGCACAAATAGAAAAGAATATTGAGAAGTTGGCTTTTAAGGCTAACCAAGTGAGAAAAAAGATTAAGTTTGATCTCAAAGATTGGGTGTAGGTTCACTTTAGAAAGGAAATGTTTCTTTCCTAAAATAAATTTAACTCCTACCTAGAGGATAAGTTCCATTTCAAGTTCTTAAGAAAATTATTGATAATTCTTTTATTGTTTATCTATATGTCTAAAGATCACAGAGAGAGTTTTAGTTTCAATATAATGACTTGTCTCACTAGTAAAAAATCGATCTTTTACCGCACACATTATGCCGCGGTTCAATAGAAACCGAAGCATAATATTGTGCGGTGGCATTTTGAAATTATATCGACAGTATAGGTCGCGGTTCCTCATTGAACCGCGGTCTATTTCCCCTGCAAAATTCTGACATTCCGCAAAAGCAATTCTGAAAAAAAAAATTCAGGGGAATAGACCGCGGTTCTGAGGGGAACCGTGGTGTATTCCCCTACAATTTTTTTTCAGAACTGCTTTTGCGGAATGTCAGAATTTAGCAGGGGGAATAGACCGCGGTTATGAGGGGAACCGCGGTCTATTCCCCTGAATTTTTTTTTTTCAGAACTGCTTTTGGGGAATGTCAGAATTTTGCAGGGGGAATAGACCGTGGTTCTATGGGAAACCGCGGTCTATTCCCCTTGCAAAATTTTAAATTTTGAATATTTAAGGGAATAGGCCGCGGTTTGGCGGTGAACCGCGGCATAAAGTTTGAAAAAACTTTCAAAAATGCCATTTCAGATGTATTTTGAATTTTTTTATTCAGGAGAATAGGCCTCGGTTAAGCGGTGAAACGCGGTCTATTCCCCTGCTTAGGTTACAAAAATAAAAGACACAGGATCAGTGTCATCATCTTCCTTCTTCTTCACGCGCAAACAGTTTCAGAGCCTCCTTCATCACGCGATCTCTGCTTCCATTTTCAATCATTTTTCACCGTTTAAACCCATTTTTGTTCGGTGTCGTGGCCATTGTAAATGTTGGGAAAGAGTTTTAACCGATCAATATCATTTGAAACGTCTTTTTATTGGTTTTTCTGATTCTTCCCCTTAGAGGTAAATTGCGTTTTGATGTTTGTTTTTATTTCTAAAACTAATATTTGTTTGTATATTTTTACAGGTTTAAATTTTTTAGAGTTGAATTTTCTAGCATTTTGATCATGGGTTGTTCAATTTTATTGGCTTTCCACACTATCAGGTTCTTATATTAATGTTTAAATTTTACTTTTATTAGATTGTATAATTTTGCATGATTGAATATGTGATTGAATGATCATATAATATTGTATCCTTAGATTTTGTATGATTGTATAATTTTTATGATAGTATGATTTTTTATTTTAAAGTCAGAATATTTACGTATGGATCGAAATTGGATGTAAATATTGATTATTGTGTTCAATCTGCATTGATATGCAGGTCTGTTTTTGTGATACTAGATATCACAAAAACACACCTGCTATTAAAAAAAACAATTCAGGAGAATAGGCCGCAGTTGTGGCCCAAACCACGGTAGAAAGTTAGACGATTTTTTTTTTTAAAGAGAAAGGGAATAGGTCGCGGTTCCAACAGGTCTATTACCGCGGTTGGAACTGCGACCAAAAGTGATGGCAACCCCTAAAGGGACTTCCCATCCAAGAAGTACCAACTTCACCCTAAGACCAAGAAAGGGAAGTTGAATACAAGCTTAATCTTTTCTTTCTAAAGTCTTAGCATGTTCTTTTAAAAAGCTAAATAAACTTTACATTGTTTTGTAGGGTATCAAAGCACCTAAGCAAGCTTGGTTAGACATTGGAAANCAAGAAAGGTGCATACGGATTGGCNAGGTAACTTCTGGATTGGAAAATACAAAGCAGCGCCCAGCCACACCTTCCCAACGCTCANCGTTTTCAGCAGCATTCAAATGCACGTGTTTGGCATTGCACCTATGAAGCACATGGCCAGCTGGATAAACTTCTGCTGCAAGCTACATGAATTATCAACACGTTTTTAATAAGCTAGCTTGCCTTGCACGGATCTAAGCTATCTCCATCTATAAAAGAGAAGCTTAGATCTCTTGTAAACCAACTTGAATTGAAGTAAAGAAATGCTGCCAAATTTCAGCTTTCACTCTCAAGTTCACCTTTGTGCAGTGTTATCTTGCACTTCCTCTAGCTCCTTTCCCTTAAGGAGAGCTTTCTGAGTTAGACTTCACTGCTCCATCATTGCCAAACTCCACCAGACCTTTCATCAAACACTTTGACCACTTCATCCGTCACCACTGTTTCATCCATCCGCTGCCGTCTTTGAATCTGCGAAGCGTCTCCGGACATGAATTCGGTTGAGGCTTCCATCAAGTGGTATCCAGAGCCAACCGTTTCTCATCCACGCATCAAGAGCTAAGTGCTCATCCTTCATTCTATCAATTCCGCGTTGTTCTGTTTTATGTGTGCTATTTTTTCTGATTTTTTTTCCTCTTCGTTTTCATTTTGTGTTGAATGGATTGTGTTTCGTCCACTGTTTCATAGCTTCGTTTCACATTTTAATCGGTGCAATCCTTTGTTTAAATCATTCCAGCTTTACATTTCACTTTCCAGTTTTGTCTACGTCATGTGCACTTAGTTGNCGTTTTATCACTNTTGCGCGTTTTGATTTCGGTCAACTGCGTCGTTGCTCATTTTTNTTTAAGTTCAAGCTTTCTGCATGTTTGTTTGATGTTCTCAGCCGTGCCTACACTGATTACAACTCAAATGAATCAAGGAAAAGCAAATTGAGTAGTTGTGTAAATGAATTCTGCAATTACCGTGCAGTAGCAACTCTGTTTCATATGTTTAGCTTTTGCACCGTGCTAATTTCTTTGTTGTGTCATAGGATGTATGAATNTGCTAGCTATTAATAATCTCAAGCTAGATCTAGTTNATTAAGNCATTCCTTGTCTGTTTTAACCAAGCCAGCTTTGCATTTCAGTTGTTTTTTTNAAATCTGNCACAGTTTTGCATCTATTTTACTGCATAAATGGCAACTTCAAGGGTCAAATCTGGTTTTAGTGCATTTCTCTGCTNTTTGAACATTTAGACCAGCTTATTTGATCCTTTTAAACTTGTCNAAACTGTTACTGTGGTCATTCTTCCTCAATTATGCAGAATTCATATTTTAACCTTCNATTTTGAGTGAAAATTGCAACTTGCATTCTCATTTGACATATTTCACTGTATCTGTGCATTGTGACTGGTTGCACAAGTTTATTTGACCATTTAAATCTTGTAGCTACTGTTCATTTGGTCAAAATTNAACTGCTTTGCAAAATCACCATCCAAACCATCAAATTTGCTTGAATTTNGGAAGTGGCATAGTGAATTTCTGTTGCAGTGTATGTCTTGACTGTNTAAGTGTTTGATTACACCTCATATATNGATATAAATNTGTTTGGATTGCCCTTTGCCCATTTACATCATTACCACGAGTTTTCCTATTGAAACCAACCATATTTCAACCATTTTGGTNGTGCAGATTACACATTTTGGTGCTGCAGTCCGTAATTCTCATCGCTTCTCTTAAATTGGATTGGCAAGAGTTGTGGTTGATGTTTCTAATAAAACTTACATGCTTATGCAGCTGTAAACAATTCATAAAAAGCACATTATCCACTGCAATCCAGTTTCAAATCTCTCAAAAATCAGATTACACCAAATNTGCATCTCTTTGGGGCATTTTATCAAACAGTTTTATATTTTTATCAAACACTTTAGCTGCAACTGTCTTTGATCTTTGATTGTGTTTTTCTTGCTTTTATAATNTGCTCTAGTGCCCTTCTTATGCTCCTTTTGCGTTCCTCCTGTTATTCCAAGCTTAATATCATTTGCATTCCACTTGCTTGACCTCTACAGTATGCTCAAAACCAGTTCTGCATAAATATCAGTTTGGTGCAGTGGCTNTTTNATGCTAATTTTGCTTGCTGTTTNAGCTGGTTTGTGGTGCTGTTGTGGTGCAGTTTAACTCTCCAGATTGTTCATCCAACGGGGTAGCCTCTTAAGGAGTGGAAGGCTTGCTAACAAGGCGACAATTGTGGACTTTGGGAGTAGNTGTATACTGTTGTTCCAGATTCAATTGCAGCAGTAAAACCGTGACATTCCAAACACCTTGAGCAGTTCTTTACAGCCACACTTGGCTTTATTCACCCATTGCTACATTTCATTGTATATTTGATNTTGTATCACGGAACCTTTGCGTATTACATTTCATTCTTTTTGCAACTGAAAGTAACTTGGGAAAATGCTTTTCAAGCAATTCCAAGTCTACTAAGCAACATTGTAATAGTTAGTTCCCACCTCTTAGAGTGAAAGTGTGTCAAGGGGCTCCAAGTGTCACTTGCACTTTCACATAGGGTCGTGTGTCATTATCTTTCATTTCCATTCTTTTACTTTTCCTTNCTTGACTAAACTTTTATGTTTTAAGTCTCNGTGATACTTAGGAGCGTGTTCCATATAGATAAACCTTTGTTTGGTTTATAGGAGCATCTCATAGTGCATTCAAAAAGCTTTTGAAAGACTTCTCCAGTGAAACTTGGGTAAGAAGCGTCAGAAGAAACTCTGGCTAGGAAGGACAAGGTTTCTAAGCTTGTCCATTGTGACTCACCTCTCCTTCCTGGGAGCTATTCGGTTTCTTCACCTCTAGAATCTCTTTAGAAGTCATTCACCAAAAACAAACAAAAACTTCTTTTCAAAAAGTTTTGATTCATACTTGTGAAAAAATTTCAAATCTTTGTGAAAACACTTTCTCTAGTTCACAAGCATGAGTCACTCGAGTGTTCAAGGTAACATCAATCAAGTTCAAGAGAACATAGAGTTGCGAGAAGAACTCAATAGAACCAGGTCTGAGTTGAATGAGCTAAGGCAAATGGTCACCAATCTTACTCACAATCAGAGAGGGCACACACAAGGGGATCACTCTCATAGGCAAAACCATGATCATGATGATCATTCCCAACATAGTGATCACCATAGTTACCAACCTTATGATCACTATCAACACCCTCCTAGGCGTCATCATAACCATAGAGACCATCATGTGGAACCTAAGCTTGATCTTCCTCCCTTCTATGGTAGAGATAATGTTGAAGAATACTTTGAGTGGGAGATGAAGGTTGAACAAATTTTTGAATGCTACCACATTGATGATAGGAGGAGAGTGACTTTAGCCACCTTGACCTTTCAAGGTGCAGCCCTCTATTGGTGGACATCCATCATAAGAGACCAAAAGATGCATGGCGACTACACCATTCAATACTGGAATGAGTTGAAAGCAGCCTTACACAGGCGACATGTCCCAACCTATTATGCTAGAGAAGTCATGGACAAGCTCCATCGACTTCAACAAAGAAACATGAGTGTTGAGGAATACCGGCAGAAATTGGAGTTACTCATGTTGAGAGCAGGGATCAAAGAGGAAGAGA
>NC_028357.1:11540073-11544217 GCF_000741045.1 Vigna radiata var. radiata | reverse complement strand
GTGTCTTTACCCCTTCTTTTGGTTACTTTGTTTAAACACTTTTGGTCTCTATATACTTCCACTAAATACAAATGTAAACATTTTTTATATTCATTATATGAATTTGAATTCATCAAAGAGAAGATTCTCTTGGTTCTTGTCTTAGGACATTGATTTTTTATCAAAGTTTGAAATAATTGTCACGAATATTCATTGGCTCATTAATCTACTAGATTGTGGCATCTCCATTTTTCGCGTTCTTTTATGATTTTCTTTGTTAATGTCACAGGAGGAATCAAATTCAAAAAAGGTCGTACTATTTCCTAGATAGGGTCGATCAATCATTTGTCTTCTTTATAACTTATAGGACAAGTCAGGTACAAAACTTCTCTTTTCTACAACTTTTCATCGTTAAACAAATGGATAAATTGAAGTGGCAAGTAAAAATTTTTCTCAACTCCTTAGATGTTTTGTAAATAAGAATTTGAGAACTTGGAAGGATTGGTTAACTCATGTGAAGTTTTCTTCTAATAGGGTAGTTCATTCTACTACTTGTATGTCTTCATTTGAGGTAATTTATTATTTTAATCCTCTAACTCTCTTAAATTTTTTGTCTTTGCCTAATATTCATTCTACGAATAACAAAGATGGTCTTGCCAAAACTATATTTGTTAGAAAGTTGCATAAGAAACTGAAGGCACAAATAGAAAAGAATATTGAGAAGTTGGCTTTTAAGGCTAACCATGGGAGAAAAAAGATTAAGTTCGACCTCAAAGATTGGGTGTAAGTTCACTTTAGAAAGGAAATGTTTCTTTCCTGAAATAAATTTCAACTCCTACCTAGAGGATAAGTTCCATTTCAAGTTCTTAAGAAAATTATTGATAATTCTTATATTGTTTATCTATATATCTAAAGATCATAGAGAGATTTTTAGTTTCAATATAATGACTTGTCTCCATTTGTAATAGGTACAAATTTGAGGACAAATTATCTTCAAGGAGGGAATGATGTAGGACTATCTTTTCATCCAATACTGGAAGAAATTGAGGAGGAGTCATTGCAATTCANAGGACCAGTAATAAGGTCAAGGAGCAAAAGCTTGGAAAAACAAATCTCCTTGAGGCTCATGATGCTCCATGCAACTGGGAACTCAAAGAAAATAAAGATCATGACTTGGATCACACTTGAATTACAATTTGGTACTTAAAAAAATGCTTATAATTTTTCTTTTATTTTGTAAGCTCGTTGAGTGACTTGGTTTGCTAAACAAAGTTTTTTTTTTCTAAGTTGTGTTATTGGACGAGCGCTCTCGCTAAAAAAGCTACTCTCGTTGGGTGAGCATTCCTATCTACAAACTGCATTTCTGAGTTATATTTGTGGCCTAGTGTCTTTACCCCTTCTTTTGGTTACTTTGTTTAAACACTTTTGGTCTCTATATACTTCCACTAAATACAAATGTAAACATTTTTTATNGTGTCTTTACCCCTTCTTTTGGTTACTTTGTTTAAACACTTTTGGTCTCTATATACTTCCACTAAATACAAATGTAAACATTTTTTATATTCATTCTATGAATTTGAATTCATCAAAGAGAAGATTCTCTTGGTTCTTGTCTTAGGACATTGATTTTTTTATCAAAGTTTGAAATAATTGTCACGAATCTTTATTGACTCATTAATCTGCTAGATTGTGGCATCTCCATTTTTCGCGTTCTTTTATGATTTTCTTTGTTAATGTCATAGGAGGAATCAAATTCAAAAAAGGTCATACTATTTCCTAGATAGGATCAAATCAATCATTTGTTTCTACTTCTTAGAACTACACATGGAAAAGAAACACTAAAGTCGCCACCTGGAGACACCACTTCAGTGAAAATTTAATTGCCATACCCAAGGACGACTTTAGTTCAATACCATATACATTGAAATTGCTAGAGCTAAGCATGACTTCGGTGCAATTTAATTTTCAAAAGTCGCTTACCAGCGACACACCTTCAGTTGGGCAGAAGTAGTCAACCAATTGGACGACTTCATTGTAACTTTAATTTGGAAAAATTCTCCCAATCACCGCACGAGTTCAGCTTAATGACAAACTAAATGTGTGATTAATTAAAGTTAATCCTCGTGGAAGTCATATTTGACCTCGACGACTTCAACATTAACAAAAAAAAAAACTCATCCTCTAGTTTCATGATTTCATTTTCAAAGCTCTGAAGTCGTCCATGACTCTCACAACATCTTAATAATGAACTTGTGTCTCACTAATACGAATTAAGTCTGTTTATAATATTATTTAAAATTGAACCAAATACATAATTTTAAAAGCAAATTAATCCACATTTATAAAAAAAAAAAATAAGAAACAAATGGAGTGGATGGTTATAAAAAAATAAAAAAAGTATTAAGCTTGTGAGATTTTAAAAGGATTAAATGGAGTCATTCCATATACCACTTAAAAGTTTTAATTTCAAGCATTCAACAATCAAGTCAAATATAGGACTTTAATAACACAATTAAGCTTTGTCCGAGATATAAAAGTTGAAAACTTAATATCTTTTCAGTCATAATTTTAATACATAAAAAGGAGAAAAATATATTTTGAAGCTTAACCATTTACCTAATATTTCTCCCCTACACATTTTTTTTTAGAATAAAAGCCTCTAAATCTATTATGAGATTCAAAATTGCAACTTACCATATAACTTTCTTAAAACCTTCTTTATATATGCTCAACAATATTGTTTTAGCATTCAAAAATTGGACTTCCAAATATATATATATATATATATATATATATATATATATATATATATATATATATATATATATATATATATATATATATATATATATATATTAAAAATATGATATAATGAAAGCTGAAAATTGGAATAGAAAGAGTATTGTCATAATGTAAATAAAATATTTCTTCATAAAACTTACATATGAAACTTACACACTTATTTCTCCCAACTAGAACTTCTGCCTTCTTATCTAAAGATACAATAGAAAACATTAGATATTACTTATTTTATAGTAATCCCCTTTAACCTTTTACATTTTTATCCTTGCTTTTAAAATATATTCTTTTTATTAAACTTGTCATGATGATCTTCTTCTCTTTTTGTTTTTGGTTAAACCCATTCGGAGGTCTTTATTTTCGTGTTTTTATCTTACTTACATTCTCGTCTTTTATTTTTTGCCAATTAAGTCCCTAAGATTGGAAAATTGAAAGAATTTAACCAGTGTCGTTAAATCAAGTTAAAGGGGTTAATTTTTTGCTTACCTATGAGGATGAGGTGGATAAAAATCGTGACGTGGTGTGCAAGAAACCTTTTAAGTGGATTTTATTATGTACGTGACAATATCTTAAATAAAAAATTAAAAATTTGGGATTAAAATTGGAGAGCCAAAGGGGTTGAGCCCATCTTCCGCATTTCGTGGGCAGAAAACCTGGCCTCCTCTTTTGAACAGCGTTGCTGTCACCGTCGAGCCAGCCACCGCGGTGCCCTTCCCCTCGGCCCAAGGCGTCGCCGATGACGCTGCTCATCGCCAGAGTCACCCCCATCACGCTGCCAAGGTCTCCTTTCCTGCTCCACTTCGTGCGCGAGAGAGAGAACTGTTACGTTGTCATCCCTGCACAGTCACCATTACCTCTACCGGCGCTCCGCAGCCATGACCTTCTTCTTCTTCGACTCTACAACACCCTGGGGCCACCCACGGAAGTGGCGACGAAGTTTTGCTTTTTTCTTTTTCTAAGTTTTGCTATTGTAGTATCATTGTTTTGCTACTTTTGTATTTGCTTTTCTTAAGTCGTGATTGATGCAGTATTACTTTTGTGTATAATAAATGCAAATCACCTTCAAGATTTGTTAATGAATTTTATTTCTATCCAAGAGCATAAGTATCAATATGTGTTTTGTCTACAGTTAATAATTCCAATCAATTATAATAATGTTTAATAATTCCAATTAATTTATTTCACCAATTAGAGATTCAAGTTGTCCACGATAATTTCTCAGTTGACAACTGTGCCACTATTTTTATGGAAGATGACATGATTAATGTTGGAATATCTAATCATGTTTCTTTTTCCTTTCTAGTTCACTACTTCTGGGCACTTTCTTATTTTAAGGACTATATATATATATATATATATATATATA
>NC_028357.1:11537904-11538921 GCF_000741045.1 Vigna radiata var. radiata | reverse complement strand
ATATATATATATATATATATATATATATATATATATATATATATATATATATATATATATATATATATATATATATAAATATGAAAAATAGTCAATGTTTCTTTATTTTCATGAAAAAAGGGGGCTTGGTGGTGATCGAAGTGCCAGTATAATTCACACTTGAAATATATGATTATCTTTGATGACAAATTACAATTTAGCTAGGATATTATTACAATCTAGCAGTCATCCAAGTTTGTTCAGTTTCTTTCAGCCATTGCTCCGTGCAAAAGTGTACTTCTACATTAGCATTTAGGATGCATCCCATTCCCATGTGTTGTTTATCAGAAAAGGAAAATGTTACTTTAACAATGCCATTTGACAACAATTTTGACAACCACAGGTGGCGTGCTTTGATTGGTTCTATTAATTAAATTTTTTTAAAATGAAAAATTCTTAGGGGAAGGGCATTTGTGGAAAAGTGTTTGCTGGAAATGAATTGTATTGGCGCCACCGATACGCTCTCTCTCCACGACAACACTTATCTCTCTCCAGGAAACCAAACTCTCCCTCCAGCATTCTGAAATGTTTGCACACCACCGAAATCGTGTTCGTGCATATCCGTCCACCATTGAAGTATTGAAGTTGCATATTGAATGTTAGCATTGTCAGCTGTTGTCGGAAGGAAAGGTTTTTTTTGGATTTTATTTCATCGTTGAAGACATTAATCGAAAGGTTTCGTTATTTTCGCCTTCCGAACGCTCTCACGTCCGTCCGCCATTGAAGTGTTGTGAGGAAGTGTGGAAAGGGGGCTAGCATTGACTTGATGTATTTAAAACTTTGTCAATATTGTATAAAGTTATATGAAATGAATACAAAGTTGGTAGCCTATTGTTTGAACCAAAGCGAGGTATGGGGAATTGTGAGAAATGTGCCTTAGGANACCGTGTAATCGCTTACAGGATAGCTGTAATCGCTTACCAGAGAAAATATTAAGTTTTGTACCGAAAGTTGGTGGCTGCTCCCTGGGTTTTTTGG
>NC_028357.1:11509826-11534989 GCF_000741045.1 Vigna radiata var. radiata | reverse complement strand
GTTGCTCACAAGTGGGTGGTTCGTGATAAGTTGGGTAGAACTAGGTGTTGCAAGTGCTCACAAGTAGGCTTTTTTGTTTGAACCAAGGCGAGGCGTGGTGCTCACCCTGTAAGCGATTACAATAGCACCAGGCCAGTGCCATTGTTGCAGGAACTTACATTCCAACCCACACAAACCTCTACTTCGTCTTCCCCACAAACACAAGGGTCACTTAACTTAGATAATGAATCAAAATTAAATAACACATGGAATCAACAGTACAATAAAATATCCTTTCCAACAATAACTATCTCTGTTCACAATCATATTAAGTGGTCCAAATACAAATATACATACTTAAAAATCTACCAAATACCACTATTACAAAAATTACATAACTCTCAACCAAGTTTTGGACTGTATCCGGTGTATGGAGTTCTACAAGCTTTGCTCTTGAAACGCCGTCGACGAAATACACCCCTAACGACGACAGAGGCGAAACCTAGCTCGAAAGATCGAAACCCAACGAAATCCTTCAACCTCCCCTCACATTGCTCACCGTTTCAAAGCCTTCAGTAAATGGACACGGAAGGAACAACTTCAAAGGAACACGAAAACATTAAATGGATGCAGAGAGAGCTTCAGAGAGAAACGAAAACCTACAATGGAGCAAAGAGAGAGAGAGGTTAAAGAGAGAGTGCTTCGAAGGAGAAATACTGATTCAAACCACTGAGGGTGTTTTTGGAACAACATAAAATCTCCTTTTTCAAATCATTATTTTAATTAAAAAAAAATTTAAATCACCCAATAGATTGCTGACACGTGGCGTTATCAAATTGTTGTTAAAATTTGGTTGTTAACATATCGGTATCCATCAGAAAATAACTGTCTGCAAGAGCATTGTTGAGAGTCATGGGAAGGATGTTAACAAAGAATGCACAAATTCATACAGTCTATCAAACCTCAAATGAAAATTAACAAGCAAAATAAAAGAAGAATGAGATACAGCACAATTTATTAAAACTCTGGCTAAACAAGACAATCAACATCAACAAATGACACAAGACATTTGTCCTATTATTTCTTTCTTATTTATAAAGAGTTGTTGAACATCTAATTTCAAAGCAACTACATTATTCTGCACCATAATAGATAAAAAAAAGAACTTCTGAAACACAAGCCACCATAACCTTAAAAAAATTTTAAAAAATAATATGAATATTGATTATTTCAAAACTGAACTAGTTAGGATATATGTTGAGACATGAACCTCTACATCAAGAATCGAACTGTAACAAAAAAAAAAGTAAAAGTAACAATAAGTGTTAAAAAGGGTCCAACAATAAAAATTTGAAACAGCCCCTAAAACCCTGGCAAAACCTTAAGAATTAAAAAAAGGAAATAGAATTCCTTTGGGCAAGTGTGGAAGATTACCCTATTGGGAGATTACTTTGAATTATAAAGAATTCAACCATCTCCATGATGTTGTGGGTGGCCTCCAGAGGGTTGAAGAGTTTAAGAAGAGAAGGCCATCGTGGTTGTGGAGCGCCTATGAAAGCGGTGGTGGCTGTGCAGGGATGGCGACATCAGGGCGACTTCTCTCAGTGAGATTCTTGAGGTGGAATGGTAGTGCGGCGACAAAGTGTTTTATGGTGCAGCAGCAGAAATTGAAGGAATGGATTTGCCAAGTAACCACGACCAAGTTTTGTTTTCTGACAGGAGAGTTCTTCCTTCGTCTTGCCACTTTGTCTTCATACTCTACAACTAACTCCCTGCCAATTTTAAGAACGAACTCTAAATTCCTAATTCCTCGTCTTTAGATCTAAGACTCTAAATCCATCATCAAACTCATTTAGAAAATTGCTTCGCAATCTTCAACAAGAATTGAATCCTAAATTCCTAAATTTATAAAATCAATTATGACAGAAACCACAATTTTTAAAATGTTTGATTAAAAAAATGCCATGTATAACCGTCTCTGGGAGCCACATCTAAAATAATATCCATCCGTTAATTTGATTTAACGGCAGGGGTCAAATTCATTCAATTTTCCAATCTTAGGGACCTAATTGAAAAAATCTAAAAAACGAGGATGTAAGTAGGACAAAATCACGAAAATAGGAACCTTCGAATGAGTTTAACCTTTGTTTTTCAAACTTTATCATGATGGAGAATCTTCTTTTTTTTAGTGTTGTCATATCTTATTTTTCTTTTTCTTTTTCTAAGTATTGTCACGTCTTCTATCCTTCTTTGTTTTCTCTTCTTTTTCCAAGTGTTGTCACGTCTTCTTTTCTTCTTTCAATCAAACATTTATAATGGATTAAATTGAGGGTTTTCTTCTTCTGAGTCTATCTTTGATATTGATGACTTTACTTTAATTATTTTTTTGTAGTCCTTCATGAAGTCGTTAGTATCAAAGACAGATTCAAAAGAAGAAAACCCTCAGTTTAATCTATTAGAAATGTTTAATTGAAAGAAAAAAAGATGATATGACAACACTCAGAAAAAGAAGATTCCTCGTCATGATAAAGTTTGAAAAAGAAAAAGACAAGAAGGCAAGAAGATCGTCATGACAAGTTTGATAAAAAAAAAGATATTTTAAAAATAAGGATAAAAATATAAAAAGTTAAAGGGTATTATTGTAAAATAGGTAATATGTATTATGTTCTATTGTATCTATAAACAAGAATCTCTCTATATGAAAAAGAAAAAAAATTCTAATATCTATAAACAAGAGTCTCTCTATATGAAAAAGAAAAAATTCTAATCGAGAGAAATAAGTGTATAAGTTTCATATGTAAAAGTTTTAAGAGTTTTATAAAAAAATGTTTACAATATTTTGTTTCAAAGTTGTCCTCTCTTTAAAAAAAACTATAAATTTTATTTTATTTACATTTTGACAATAATCTTTGTATTCCTATATTCAGTTTTCATTGTATCATGTTTTTATCTTCTTCACCTTCTTTCTATTATTTATATATATATATATATATATATATATATATATATATATATATATATATAATAATTAATACAATTTAAGTATTTATTGAAATTTAAAATCAGTAATTTTTTAATTTCCTAATTCATTCTCAAAAGTCTCCTTTATCTTACGATAGTTTTACTTAAAGTGATTAAATGGTCAACAGAATCTGTCAACCAATTGTCGAATAATTTTAAATTGAGTGTTCTTGTTAATAAAAAAAATCATATTATCTATAAAACATATTTAGTTTAATAACTTTTGTTTTAATATTGATTTTTCTTGTTTAATTTGATACTTTTATTAAAAAAAATATTTAACCAAATCTTTCAATTTAAAAGTTAAATAAAGTAAATTTTTAAAGCTTAACAAAGTTTCTCAAAGAATATAGAATTTGTTTATTTAGTTGAAATTTATTCCTTAAGTTTTCCAAAAAGTTACTGTGGATTTACAAATTCTTTACATAAATTAAAAAAAATGTTTCATTTTTCTAAAATGAGAATTGAGTTGTTATACTATAATAAAATGAAATGAATAAATAATAGAACTAAAACATTAATTCATAAAAAATATGTTTATTATTCGTACATTTCACGGGTTAACATCACCAAAGTTTCAACAAAAGTATAAAATAGCCACGTGTGGCTTCTTCTTGGTTCCCATGTGAGAGAAGCCAACGCATTCAGTTACTTAGGTCGAGCTAAAGCCACCTTTCTAATTTTNCTCCTCACTTCTTCNCTCACTCTTCACATAGTGCGTGCGCNCGTGTCTCACTGCTCTCCAACAAACGATCGACTTTCAGGTCTCCAAATTCATCGTTCAAACCAAACGCATTCATAGTCGCTTCCTCCAATGGAACCCTCATCTTCCACATCGCTCCCTCCATTGCTTCACCTCGCCATGGCGACGTTGCTCGGAGCCTCCTTCATGGCCATTTCCGCCTTCTACATGCACCGCCGCACCGTCGACCACGTCCTCCACCGCCTCGTCGAAATCCGACGCAAGCCACTCGCCCCTTCCAACGATGACAGCGAGGATGACGACGACGATCTTAGCGGACTCGGACACGACGACAGAGGAACAGATAGGGACGCCGATCCGAGGAACTATCTCCGAACCTTTTCGAAGTCCGTGGACGAAACATCGAACGTGCTTCGGAGCTATAGGTTTTCGTCTTCGATGCCAAACGTGGTTTCCGCAGCGGATTGGTTCCCCGAGGACACTAAGAATCGTGCCTCATCGCTCGAAAATCTTCAATTCGCTCCGCTAGGGCTTCCGTCTAATCGAAAGGGTTCCACCAATGGTGTGAATGTTAATTCTCGATTTACTATCTACAGTTTTTGTTCACTTCTGTTATGTTTCTATTTTTTTTGTTAAAATGGGAGTTTTTCTTGAAACTTAATTAGCATGCATTTTAGACTGTCATCAAAACATAAAATGTCATATATAGCATGACCGTTGCTTTTTGTTATATTTACTTTAAAATTGTGGTTTTTAATTCGTTGCCTGTACAATAATATACTGATAGTGTTTGAAAATTAAGCTTTTTTTTTTTTTTTTCGTTTGTTTAAATGATGTTCTCTTTGATTTGGTTTGTGAAGGTGAGAGTGCTCAGATTTCGCGTTCGTATAAGAGGATAGCTTCTGTTGGTAGAATTATGACTCCGAGGTCACCAGGGAGAAACGCATTCGAAAGTGCTGGGGATTCTGATGAAGAGGAAACACAGCTTGCTAATGACAATACCATTCCTTTCTCAGATACTTACGTGAGAATACTGATTTCTTATTTGTTGCAAGGATGACAATTGTTTTAAACTTTGTCGACTAAAAGTATGGCCTGTAGTTGATTGTTATTCGGGGGAGTTGAGAAAGATGCATCCTCCTTTCAATAATTTTAGTTACCGTTTTATGAGATTTCAAAATGAATGGATATTATTTAGCTTGAGGTCTTGAGTTTCTTTTTGTTTGTCAACGTAGTGCTTTGATGGTTCAGGGTTTCATGGTATACAAACTTCTTTTATTGATAATTTGGAAACTATATAGTATCAGTTGGGTCTGGTGCATAATCATAAATCTTCTGGCTTCCTAATCCATCCTTATTTTTGGAGTATCATTATTCATTTTACAGTTATTTATATCCTTATGTTTTAGTGATTCATGATGTTGCAGGGAGTAGATTCAAACATGGGCAATTTGTCTGCTGTTCCATTCGGAGGTGATGATGCAAACTGTGCAAAAAATCAGATGTATGGAGAGGTTTCAAAGGAAGCGAAAACTGGTGCAAATATGAATGTGGGTTCTTCAACTTCTGTACATGTAGCTGGGGATGACCGTGTGTTTGCCAATAATGTCTCGCCTGCAAGAATCCCTGTGCATGGTACTTTCATGTCACTATCATTATCTTTACTGTTCTACTTAATCCTTCTATATATTGGTTCATGTGAAATAATTTAAGCATTACCCCTGCATTACATGTTATTTATTTTTATCCCCTTTTTGCTATCTATAAGTTGATTTAAAATGCCCCCAGTTTTATTTTCCTTTTTTACGTATATCAAACAATATAGTTATTTTAATTTATTTTGTTCATAGTGTGACTTGTATAATATGAAGCAAGATTGCAAAAGCTAGAATATAATACATAATCTTTTTCTTACTCTACAAAATAAATTCAGAGACAAATATAGAAGAGGATGAAGTATGCAAAATGATTCAAGAGTGCTTAGATTTGCGTGAGAAGTATGTTTACAAGGAAGATATCTCATTGAGGACAGAACCTGTGGAAACTAACTTTGACCCGTATCATTTTGAACCAGTTGAAGCAACAACAGTAAGTTTGCTGCTTCAATGTTATTACTTTTTTTATTAGTCGCACATATTGCTACATGTGGACTCTTCTTGAGCTATTTATGGTCAATTTTGTTCTGAAGTGTTCTGTTCATGTTGTATTGCTCTGAAGTGTTCAACTGATATTTTTATATTGACTCTTTATGTTGCAAACAGCACCACTTTAGGATGGAAGATGGAGTCATTCATGTTTTTGCAAGTAAAACTGGTAAGCATGGAGCGTGAACAACATGAAAATGGAATGGTTTCACTGCTATCTTTATTTTGTAGATTATTTAGTTTGTTAAGGATAAAAAAGGTTCAAAGAACTTATATTTCTGTGAAACTGCTCAGATACCAAAGAGCTCTTCCCTGTTGCGAGCTCAACAAGATTTTTTACGGATATGCATTACATTCTAAAAGTTATGTCTATTGGCAACGTTCGCTCTGCATGCTACCACAGGCTACGATTTCTTGAGGAAGTATGTTTTCACAAACTTTTGTCTACATGGTCTCTTTGTGCTTGCCATTGGCATTTGTTTATAACATTCATCTGATCATTATACAGAAATTCCGCCTTCATCTGTTACTAAATGCAGATAGGGAGTTTCTGGCTCAGAAGGGTGCGCCACATCGGGATTTTTACAATATCAGAAAAGTTGATACTCATATTCATCATTCAGCTTGCATGAATCAGAAGCATCTTGTGCGCTTCATTAAGTCAAAATTAAGAAAAGAACCTGATGAGGTGAAAATATATTTTTGGTTCTACTTAATTTTTTTGAGGTTGTAATTTGTTGGTTGTTTCCCCCTTCCTCTCTTTCTATTTTACTTTGGAGATTCTTAGTTCTTCCTAATTTTCTTTATCAGTACTTATGTTAACAGGTTGTTATCTTTAGAGATGGAAAGTATATGACACTTAAGGAGGTTTTTGAGAGTTTGGATTTGACTGGGTATGCAATATTTTATTCTCTGATTTTTTTTTTTCATCTTACTATTTGGATAACGAGTTCTGTAAATATTTATTTACTTGCATGTCGGCACCTTTTCTAATTAATGGAAATTGACGCAGATATGATCTGAATGTTGATTTGTTGGACGTGCATGCAGATAAGACCACATTCCATAGATTTGACAAATTCAACCTTAAGTATAATCCTTGTGGACAGAGCAGACTAAGAGAGATATTTTTAAAGCAGGATAATCTTATCCAGGGTTGGTTGCTGTATATGATTGTTCCATATTATTTTCTTGTATTTTATTAATTCTATTTGAATATTAGAAGTGTTAGTTTTTGCTTCATGAATTCATAATGGCTTAAAGCCACTAAAACTCACAGGAAGGTTTCTTGCTGAAGTAACAAAGGAGGTTTTGATAGATCTTGAAGCAAGCAAATATCAGGTTATTTATCCCCAGTATAATATATTTTGTTTTGATGTCTCTTATCCTATTTCATTTTTTACGTATAAATAAAAATAAAATTTACAGATGGCTGAGTATAGGATCTCTGTCTATGGAAGAAAACAGAGTGAGTGGGATCAGCTGGCTAGTTGGTTTGTTAACAATGCTCTTTACAGTAAGAATGCTGTCTGGCTAATCCAGGTACTATTCAGCTTCTAGTTTCTGACCTAGTTTCAATCAGATTGGTTTAAATTAGCTTCATGTGTGTTTTGGTAGAAGTTTTTTTCCATTAAGACACTAACCTACCTTTTTCCTCGTTAATTCTTGAAATTACTACTTCATTCAGCCTTCCTTATCCTTGAGTTTTGGGATTGTTTCATCTTTTAGCACAATGACAATGAAAATAGTAGTGTTTAGATAGAATTTTGACAAATGCCCTAGAAACTTTGGTGAAAATCATTTCTTACTTAGTTTAGGCTTCTAACTCTAACCCAGTTTCGATCAGATTGGTTTACACCAGTTTCACGTGAATTTATGGTAAAAGAGTTTTCCATTTGACAGTAACATCCCTTTTTTTATTTAATTCTTGAAGGATTAATACTTGAGTGAGTCTTCCTTGTCTTTGAGTTTTAGGACCATTTTATTATTTATCCCAATGACAGCGGCAATGGTACAATGTTTAGGCAGTCTTGACAAGTGCCCATGGAACATTGGTCAAAATAATTTTCTACTTAACATGAGTTTCTAACAGTCTATGCACCATATTGCCCATTTGCTCTATACTCAACTTGGTTTTCCTTATAAGATATGTCAATATCTCCTCAAGAAGTGTGTGTAGTAATCCTTTTACACAATTGCTGAAATATGTGATGCTTAATTGCATCAGTAGCAACAATATCATTGTTGCAAATTGTTGAATATAGTGAAAACTATGTATGAGATTAATCTCCCTTTTGTGTTGAATATACACATAGGGCCTCTATTTATAATAGAAGAAATATTAGCTATGTTCAAAATACAAATAAGAAAGAATAACAAACTAACTAAAGATAAAAGATAAATATAAAATAAAGATAATATATCTAACACAAACAATATTTTCTATTTTGTGATTTTGCATTCTCTCTTCTTTTCCCTATAAATTTTTCTATCGTTTTGGATGGATCTTCCACCTCTACTTCTTCTATGTTACTTTTATTTATTTAGAGTGTTGATGGTTGCAATAGGAAAAGGCTACTTGTTGTCAACAACATTATCACCAAATTGTCTACATCTATTCCTTCTTCAAGGCTTAAGAAGTGTTTGAAGTGCTCATTCGGATTAGCATTTTGTTTAATAACTAACATGGTTTCTTAACGTAAGCAACCTCAACCTAAAAAAAAATGAAAAAAGTGGGAGTTAGGTAACATTATTTGTATCTTTGGAACTTCTTAGGAGTTCTACATTGGGTAGATCAGCTACTTGATGTGGTATTTAAGCTATGAGGTTCTCCCAACTGATGGACTATTCTTTTTGGGTGTAGCTCTCCTCTTGTGCTTAAATCCTAGCAATGCATGCTTTAGATGTGACGGACCGTTTGGTCTTGGTCACCATTGCTCGGAAAGGAGCTTGAGAGTTGTGATATTGGCGGAGGACAAGGAAGAATTGCCACCACCCGATCCTCTAGACCTGAATTGAAGAGGAGCCATGAGATCAAGCTCCCTGGTTCCAACCTTGAGGACAAGGTTGTTCTGCAGCAGGTTGTAATGATAGGATATAGGGTGATAGGATAAAAGGCAGGGAAGTCGAACGGTAGGAGGCAGGGGGAAGCAAGCCGAACGGTGGAAGGCGGTGAAGAGCTGGAGCCGAACGGTAGGAGGCAGGGGGAAGCTATTCGAACGGTGGAAGGCGGTGAAGAGCTGGAGCCGAANGCGGTGAAGAGCTGGAGCCGAACGGTAGGAGGCAGGGGGAAGCTATTCGAACGGTGGAAGGCGGTGAAGAGCTGGAGCCGAACGGTAGGAGGCAGTAAAGAGCTGGAACCGAACGGTAGGAGGCAGGGGGAAGCAATCCGAATGTGGAAGGCGGTGAAGAACTGGAGCTGATCGGTTGAAGAGTGACTATCCTAACTGCTACAAGAGTTAGGATGGGCGAGAAATATTTATATTAAATAAAGATATATTCTAGGGAAATATTTAGTATAAGATATTTATAGTAAATAAGGATATATTCTAGGGAAATATTCCGTATAAGATATTTATATTAAATAAAGATATATTCTAGGGAAATATTCAGTATAAGATGGGTGGGAAATATTTATTATAAATAGAGCTAGATTCTATTGTTAGGGTTATGTTTTTTATTATTGAGTTTGTTGACAGGCGGCTGCAGCTACGACTACAATCCTGTGAGGGAAGTTATGCTCCCAACTATCCTTTGTTTACATAGTTCTATTACTATTAATAAAAGAAATTCATTCGTTCATTATCATTCGTTCATTGTTTTGTTGCTTGCTGTGAGTGTGTGAAAGGTTGTTCTAGTTAGGTTTCATGGAGGGAAGAATGAATGTAGTCGAAGGGAAACTGGAGAACATGGGGCTGAAACTGGAGAACTTGGAGCTGTCCATGGGGGGATTGGAGGCGACAATCCACAAAGATTTACAAGAACTAATGAGGATAATGGAAGGGTGAGCCCGACAGCTAGATGGAAATTTGGATGGAAGCCAGGGGTTTGTCAACGGGAGAGGAGGGACCGGCGAGAGGAAGAGGAAGGCGAGAGAGAGGGTGGACACCAAGAGGACTGGTCCGTTGAATTGGAGGAAAAGGGTAGAGTTACCCATTTTTGAAAGGACTGGTCCGTTGAATTGGATCAATAAAGCTGATAAATTTTTTGAACTACAAGGGGTGTCCGAGGAAGAAAAGGTGCGGCTAGCCTACATCAGCATGGAGGGAAGTGTCGGATAATGGTTCAGATTTTGGAGGGTGAAGGCCAGGGATTGTTTGTGGGCGGGTTTAAAGGAGGCGATGGTGATCCAATTCGGAGGAAGAAAGAGGGGATCAGTCTTCAAGAGATTGGCGACCATTAAGCAATCGGGATTTGTGGAAGAATACATCCAAGATTTTAAAATCTTGGTGGGCCAGACGAAGGGAGTGGCCGAAGAACAGCTGATGAGGTACTTTATCGCAGGGTTACAGGAGTGGATTCGTAATCAAGTGCGGCTACTTGACTCGCAGGAGTTGATAATCGCCATGAGGATGGCAAGAGACGTGGAAGAGCTCCATGGGGGCGCGATGGCCGGGGGCAGAAGTATGGTCAAGAATCAGTCTGAGGGAGAACCGAAGGGTGTGGTGACGCGGATGCAGTCCAGTCGACCTAACCAGAACCGAGCGAGAGCTGCTGTGGAGAGCCGAATGGGATTCACGGTGAGTATGGAGTTAGGAAGAAGGGAAGGAACACAAGGGAACAATGGTAGCGGGGCAACGAAGGGTGGAAACACGGTGGAAAGTGAAAATAGGGGTGGAACGCGCGGTATCTACCATACCCCGAGCTCTTGAAACGGAGAGAAGAAGGACGATGCTTTAGATGCAATAGACCGTTCGGTCCTGGTCACCACTGCCCGGAAAGGAGCTTGAGAGTTTTGATATTGGTGGAGGACGAGAGGAATTGCCACCACCCGAGCCTCATACCTGAATTGAAGAGGAGCCATGAGATCAGGCTCCCTGGTTCCAACCTTGAGGACAAGGTTGTTCTGTAGTGGGGTGTAATGATAGGATATAGGGTGATAGATTAGAAGGCAGGGGAGGCGAACGGTAGGAGGCGGGGAGAAGCAAGCTGAACGGTGGAAGGCGGTGAAGAGCTAGAGCCGAACGGTAGGAGGCAAGGGGAAACAAGCCAAACGGTGGAAGGCGGTGAAGAGCTGGAGTCGAATGGTAGGAGGCAAGGGGAACCAAGCCGAACAGAAGGTGGTGAAGAACTGGAGCCAATAGGTTGAAGAGTGACTATCCTAGCTGCTAAAACAGTTACGATGGGCGGGAAATATTTATATTTAATAAGATATATTCTAGGCAAATATTAAGTATAAGATATTTATACTAAATAAGGATATATTCTAGGGAAATATTCCGTATAAGATATTTATATTAAATAAAGATATATTCTAGAGAAATATTCAGTATAAGATGGGCGGGAAATATTTATTATAAATAGAGCTAGTTTCTATTGTTAGGGTTATGTTTTTTATTATTGAGTTTGTTGACAGGCGGTTGCGGCTACAGTCCTGTGAGGGAGGTTATACTCCCATACTAGGAAGGTTATGCTCCCAACTATCCTTTGTTTATAGAATTCAATTACCATTAATAAAAGAAATTCATTCGTTCATTATCATTCATTCATTGTTCTGTTGCTTGTGAGTGTGTGAGAGGTTGTTTTGGTTAGGTTTCATACCCAGATACCTAACAGAGAGTCATTGTGGATGTCAGCTCTTGATAGGGGTGACAAATTTAGGAGTCTCACGTTATGTATGATGAGCTACTTGATGTGGAACATAAGCCACAAGGTTCTCTCACCTGATAGACGGGTCTTTAGGATTGGATATACTAGTCTTTTTGGTTGGATTCTCCTTTTGTACTCAAGTCCTAGTAGAACTACATGCAGAAAAGTCCACTTTATATGGTACTGATTCTTATTATATAGAGTGGAATGTGTAATTCAACTTATTTTACAAAATGTCAGTGACTTTATTTCAGATTGGATCATGAGAATCACCATAAATATGAATTTTATGTATATTTGATTTGATTTAATGTTTCTTATTTGTTAGTGTTAATTAGAATTTTTTTTGGTGCTTTGACTGCTTTCCCTGTTGTCATCTTTTGTTTTGGGATATTTTTCTGTTTGTTGACTTTGACCTTGTTGTGTGAACTTTAATTGGCACAGTTACCACGGTTATACAATGTGTACAAGAATATGGGAATTGTTACCTCCTTTCAGAATATTCTGGATAATGTGTTTATTCCTCTATTTGAAGTCACAGTGGATCCAAATTCTCATCCTCAATTACATTTGTTTTTGATGCAGGTTAGTCATTTTTTTTCTTATTTGCACACCCTACTTTTGTTTGCGTGTACATGTATTAGTTGTATGGTTACCAAATTTTTCAAATGTAGCATTTTAACAACTGTATGTATTCTTGGTGTTGCTGTTACACTGTGCCACTGGTACATGAAACCTTTCTTGTTATATAAGAAACAGAAAGGTGAGTTTTAAAGCCTTATACAGTTCAATAACATTGAAAATTAGGCATGCTATCGAAAGGCAAGAAGTAAAATAGGAAAAGCTGCGAGTGAGGTAGAATCGAAAGTTTTTGAGGAGTTTTCCTGTGATCTTGGACATAATAGGAATATACTTTATATAAGCTGTCAAAATTAGGGAAAGAAGTCAAGAGATTTGAACCATTAAGATGTATTAAAGATGAAAAATGAAGATTTTATCCAAGCATAATCAATGATCAACCTGTAATATTGAAGGATTAGAAATCCAACAGGCATAGGCAAACTTTGGTTTATTATCGTAAAATCCAAGTTGGAAATGGAGTGGTAAAAGAAGCCTTAAAAATTAATAAGAGTAAAGGTGATGTTGATTGTGTTCCTAAGAGTGGTAAAAGAAGCCTTCAAAATTAATAAGAGTAAAGTTGGAAATGGAGTGGTAAAAGAAGCCTTCAAAATTATCGATTTCCTTGCAAAGACATTTAATGGGGTTTGATATCTAAGAAAATGATAAATGAGTGGAGTAGCACTTTGGTTACTATTATAACAGCTTTGGAGATATAAGCATTCTGTCTGCTGCAAAGGGATAGAATAACTACGGATTCATGCTATGGAATCATAGGAAAAAGGGATGGCACAGATTTAGAGGAGATCAGGATTGCAAGAAATCAATTTGGATTTATACTGAAAGTTCTGCTATCGATGTTATCTTGTATGGGAGCTGATAGAATGGTACTAAAATAAAGAACGTGTCTTGCATATGGTTTTGATTTACATGGAAGCAAAAGTATTCAAAATTGGTAAAGACTTTTGAAAAGAAAGGGGTTTGTGTTATTTATATCTACTAGAGAATGGATAGGTAAGACCAAGGAATTTCCTACAAGGATAGGCTTACATCATCAGGGTTCAGCTTTATGTCCTTGCTTATTTAATCTAGTCTTGATGTGCTTAGGCCTTACCATGAACATATATTATAGAAGATTACCCCTGAATATATGGCTTTTGCAGATAATATTGTTTTGATTGAGGAATAGCGGAAAGAGTTAACTCCAAACTAGAGCTCTGGAGAACGAAGTCAGGATCAAGTGTTTTTAACTTGAATACAAGTAAAGGCAGTGGTTTTAACTTGCATATCTAACAAGAAGCTAGGGGAAAATATCTTCGAGGTAAAAAAATGGAGAATATATTACAGTGTAGATTAAGTTTAAATATTTGGAATCGATATTACATATGGGACAACTAACTGGCAGACGTACCTATTGAGGAAAAGATGATAGAAAGTTGGTTAAGATGATTTGGGCACATTCAAATGCCACTGGAGGCATTGGTGAAATGGGGTTGAAGGGTGGGAGAGAAGGACGTAGAAGAAATTAATAGAAGCAATTTTGAGATGAATAATATTCATGAGAAATTGGTTTTAAACTAAGCCCAATGACATGTGATCCATCTCATCAAGTGAGATAAGGTTATTATTCTGTTTTCAGATGTATTCCCTCTGTTGTAGGATTTTATCTGTTGTTTTTAATCTATGTAAATGCCAGTCCTAACAGTTTACTTTGCAATTCTACTCTTTTCTCTTGTTGCCAATTCTTATTATTCAATTAAAGTTTTAATTGAATCAGCTCCATATCTGTAAAATCAAACTGATTTTCTGATTTTGTTGCAAGCAATTTTTAAAAAACTCAATGCCCGTGAAAGTATTATAGGGATGTATCTACTGTATTTGATTTTTTCTATTGCAGTTTATAAATGTAAGATTTTTTTGCGAGTATAGAATAAGTTGATGACTGAAACGTATTCACCATTAAATTTGCTTCTCATGATGAGTCAGTTTTGATTTTTGTTTAAAACTGATAGATGAAGGATATTGATAGAATGAAGCAACTCTGTTCTTTCTAGAGTTTCTTTCTTTTCTAAGTAGCTTCTTCTGCATACAGGTGGTTGGATTTGATCTTGTAGATGATGAAAGTAAACCAGAAAGACGTCCTACTAAGCACATGCCTACTCCAGCTGAGTGGACAAATGAATTCAATCCTGCATATTCTTATTACCTTTATTACAGCTATGCAAACTTGTACACGCTCAACAAGGTTTATACTATTTCTTTCTTTGTAGAGCTTAAGAGTTTAACAACTAACCATTGCTTTTCTAATTTCCATTGGGGGCGGAGGTTTTTGTTTGGCTCTATACTTGAAAAAATAGGCATGTCAAGGGTATGGGTTATAATATGGCCCAGTTGCAAATAAATTTGGTTCAACATAGGCTTTGAAGAAAAGTAGTTAGTGAGGGGAAGGCTTCCGGCAGGAAGACCAGTTGTAGAGGCAAATAAAAAAGTGTAACAGGAAGGAAACAGTTAGTTTTTGTTAGAAGTAGACTTTAAGCCTAACTTAACCTCACAAAACCTGCTTGTAGGATGAGGTTTGCACTCACTTATATACATTGAATTGGTATTATCTCTAGTCGATGTGGAACTTCCAACACATCCCCCTCACGCCGAGGTACATACATTTCGAGCGTGGAATTAGACATTTAATGAGTGATTCGATAGTGACCCGATAGCGGATGGAACAACATGCCCAACAACAACAGATATCGCTAGGATAAGCTCTAATCATGACTTTGATACCATGTTAGAAGTGGATTTTAAGCCTAACTCAATCCCACAAAACCGGCTTGTAGGGTGAGGTTTGCATCCACTTATATACACTGAATTGGTCTTATCTCTAGTCGACGTAGGACTTCCAATAGTTTTAATCATTTTCTGAGGGCTCTACAATTCTCTCGTCACGAATTGTTCCTTTGTGTATCTTGTTCATAATTTATAGGGATTCTAGCATCTTACTGGGATCCCTATCAATAATATACCATATATTTTTCTTATCCTGGTGCCTAACAAATCTTTTAGAGAGCCTTTCTAATCATGGGCAACTTTTATTTTCCATGGTCAAGTCCCGTCTGGAGAGAAACTTGATAAAAGATTTATAGGGATTCTAGCACCTTACTGGGATCCCTATCAATAATCTTTTTTTTTCTATAATTGGTGGTTTGTTTTAGTTGTGGTTGACTGTTTTTTGTTTCTTTTTTTGGTGGGGTGTGGTTCAGTTGAGGTCTTCAAGTTCAAGCAACTTGATAGACAACTTAAAACAAGAAGAATAGATTTATAAAATAATTCCTGGTTATCAACAATATTAATATCTCACCATCTGTTTCAGTTGCGTGAATCTAAGGGAATGACCACAATAAAGTTGCGGCCTCACTGTGGAGAGGTTGTTTTCTATTCACTAGAAGCATAGTTTAATTCTTTATGTTCAATATGATATTTATTACCCAATCTACTCATGCAGGCAGGTGACAGTGATCATTTGGCTGCCGCCTTCCTTCTGTGCCATAACATTTCTCATGGGATTAATCTACGTAAAACTCCAGTTTTGCAGTACTTGTATTATCTTGCACAGGTTAGCCCTTAGGAATATCATTTGGTCAACCTTGTTATCTATAAAAGTTTAAACCGAACACTACATATTTCATTGCCATTCTTTGGGTCCTGTTCATTACCAATACTTTTGACTTTCTCTGTGATGATAAATTGTGACAATATATTAATACCATTATGTTATCACTTTAGATTGGATTGGCTATGTCACCACTTAGCAATAATTCCCTTTTCTTGGACTATCATCGCAATCCATTGCCAATGTTTTTCCAGCGAGGTTTAAATGTCTCTCTCTCCTCCGATGATCCTTTGCAAATTCATTTGACAAAAGAGGCACTGCTAGAAGAATATAGTGTTGCAGCAAAGGTCTAGTTTCTGCCAAACTCCTAGCCTCTGTAGATATAAGTCGGTTAAATATTCTGTTTTATGTTTGCTTCGGAATTATTTTACTTAAACACGTGCATTGCAGGTATGGAAGCTCTCAGCCTGTGATCTGTGTGAGATAGCTAGAAATTCTGTCTACCAGTCTGGATTTTCACACCAGGCAAAGGTAAATTAGAAGACAATGTAGGAATATTCTGTTTTTGCTCATCTGTACTAAGGCTCTGAAAAGTTATTCACATTCTTAGGCTTATTATGGACAGTTAGTTGTAGGTGTTAGTTTTGATCTTCTTTTGATATATCTTCTTTAAGTTCTTATTGAATCACTCTGTTCTTATTTATGAATGTATTTTCTGTTTATATTAATTTCATAATGTTTTTTTCCCTCCTTTACAGTCACACTGGCTTGGGGAAAAGTATTTGTTGAGAGGTCCTGAAGGAAATGATATTCATAAAACAAATGTCCCCAGTTTGAGGATTTCTTTCCGATACGAGGTGAAAAAGACTGAGAAACAAACCATATATACTTTCAGTTTGATTTTGTATTCAGTCTTTCTTGCTTAATTTTTGTTGATTATGCAGACATGGAAAGAGGAAATGCAATATATTTATGCTGGTAAAGCCATCTTTCCTGAAGATGTATACCCATAGTGGAAGTTACCATTCACCCCGTGATAACGCATACTTCGGTACTGTGATCAATGTTGTCTTGAGCAGTAGAAGCTTTGGCAGTGAGAAGTTTTTGTAACATCCTACTAGTTCCTATTTGCCTCATATAACAAATAATGTGGACCGGCGTAATTTTACATGGTGGAGACACTTATGGCAGTTATTATCAGAAGTAACAAGATCAGCAGCTCCTGTGCTTTTGCATGGTAGAACAGGGTATAAAGCCGGAGAAAGTAAAAGAAGTGGGCCTGTAATGCACTGTACAGTAACGCATGGTGCCAGATTTAAAATTTCTCTTCACTAGATTAGTAGTTATTATAGTACAATTCGTTCTTTATGAATGAGTGAATGGACAGAATGAAAGGTCCTCTCGGATCTCGTTTATCACGTGTCTATTCGATGCTAAAGGAAGCCACTTTCTCGGATCCCAGAAAAAAAAAACAGTTTGCATAAAACAGATGTAGCTGACAACTCAAACTCTAACTTAAACCTTTGAAAGTGATGGCTGTAGTACTAGTGATCAAAGATGGAGAACAGAGTTATATTGCCCATGTGTTAGTGTTTAATCTTCCTTGAACCAACAGCACATCGTTGGTTAAATTACTTTAGTTCTTCGCCAAAACGGGATCTCTTAAAGTTGTTCTTTATGTTTAAGGTTCCTTAACTTTTTAAGGCATTTTACAAAGAATTTCTTAACAATGAAAATAAAGAGGGTAATTTTCGTGCATTCCTAACACTGTTTTAAAAATTTAGCAAAATCAACTAAATTAATTGCTTCGGTGGGATGTGGGATGAAGGTGTGCACGCAATGCGTAAAAAGGAAAAAAATTAGGGTCTTTTTCTTTTTCTATACATGGAATTGTTAATTAAGTAAATATTATTAATATTAAAACGGGCCAACCCATTTGTTTTTGGGTTAGTCCAGTCGTGACCCATTAGAATGCTAAATTTGCTTTTGTGAGTTTCTTCTACTTGGCTATTACTGATATTCATCATCTCCCCAGTGTTAGTTAGACGTTGCTTTACCGTCGAAAGATGTTCCTAATCCATTGATTCATGGTCCGTCTCTTGGCAAAGATTTGCAAGCTCAGTTTTTTTTTTCCCCTTTTGAAATCAACATTCTAGAAATTAGTCAAATTAGGTATTCCAGAATTGGGTTTAGGGTTTCGAATCGGCCATTCTACACTTATTAATTATAAACACAGTTAGCCATAGAAACTAGACAATGCAACACATACATTTGAGCTGGTTGAAAGAGGTTTATGATAAAGCATATGGTCACGTACAACCAATGGACCATTGTTGAACGAGCTTATTTCTTGCATTTAATGGATTGCACCATTTTTCATATAAAAGTGTCATCACTCTCATATAGTTCATCACCTCCAAATATATTAACTTATTTAGACTAAGTTCTTTAAACAATGAATATATATGTCTTGCTGACTTTCACTAAATGAGATATGTTTAAAATATATTTATCACGATTCTCATTAAACCTACACCAATGAATAAACATATCTCACTAAAATAACATCATCAGTTATTTATCCCATGTATTGTAAATGTATCCCTATAATCTTGTAGCCTACATTCATTGTAAATTGTCTTTTAGAAATTATTATTTGGATGTTTTTCTCTTTATATCTTCAATTTTTTTCAATATTTGTTAAATTATTCTTCTGAGAGTTTGACCAAGGTAAAGTTTATTTGACCAAGTAAAAAAAATTTACTTTTCAACCGTGCATTTCAAATATGCATTCAATTTCAAACTACACGTCATTCCTTGCTCTCTTCTCTACCATGGCATTGTTCCATTCGTGTAATTCCTTCTCTCCTTTGCTCGTTTCTTACTACATTGAAGGTCTGTTTTCATATCTCTGCACGTCATTCTTTTTCTTGCAGGTAAAAAGATTTGGTTCAGTGTTTGAAATTATGATTTGTAAATAGTATAAAATTATTAGAATACAACCTTGTTTGTGGTTCATATACATTCTAAGTAGTTCTTTTGGAAAAATAAAGTAAATTCGATATCGTTCAAGGCTTAATCGGTATTCCAAAATTATTAAACCTTTACTAATATTTTCAAAACAATTAAGATTTTACCATTTTGAAAACAGTCAAAAAATATTTTGTTTTTTTTTTCCGAATAGGTTTTTTAGATTTTTCTTTTTCTATATTTTGTGTTTATTTTTTTTCAAATTTTGTAATTTTTTTGTTATATTTTGTGACATCCCAAATATATAATAACCTCAATCATATAATATAAGCATCATCATTTAAATAAAGAGAACAGTCAAAGTATGACTTACGATTAATTAGTGGATTATAGTCATCTAGAATGGTCTAGTTTAAAACTTTAATCATAGTAAAGTATTTCAAAATAATCTAATAAGTATCTCAAAATAACATAAGCTAAATAAGTGAAATCCTAAAGAAAACTAAGCAGCAGCATCAGCGTCCTCCAGCACTTGCTCCACGGAGACCTCCTCAACAACATCTACTCCCATCCAAATGGATGATCATCGCAAGAGAAAGCATACCCAAGTAAAATACAACACAATAGTAAGGGTGAGCTAGATACACAAACAACATACCTATAATACAGTCATTCGAGTCATCATGCTTAATTACATATTAAAAGAACAAGCAAAGTGTACCAAACACACCATGCATCAAATTTCATGACACGACTCATCCGAATTTTTGTATAACTGTCAAGCTATTGGTCGTCTTTGCACTTGCATAGTTCAGCTGGCCCATCCCCAACACTATGCAAGGTAAATCCCCCAATCTGTCCATGTCTAAACTCCAAGACTATAGACGAGGACCTCCCTCTACTTCACCACTCACACTGTTCTTCTCTATTTGAGTATGAACAATGCTTTGAGTGTAGGGATAGACATACCATTTCAAAGCTCCCAACATTATACAGACAACAACATTATCTCTACAATCACATTCAATCATCTCACTTTGAGATTTCCAAATCATACTCAATTACATCATTCTATGTCTTAATAGTATCCCTTAACTTTTCAAAATACAAAGTCATATCATAACATAATAATCAATCCACAAGCAGAAACGATCAACCTTGAGTAACTTATCACCACTATAAATAAAATCTTATACTCTTGACCAGGAAAAATAATAAAACATATTAATTCTTTTTACTATTATTCTTGGTTCAAGAATTTTGAGCACCAACACGTTATCCTCTACTCCAAACTTTTCAATTAATAATCCAACAAAACACTTTTAATTAATAATGCAAGAAGACATCTCAACATTTTCTCTTTGGTTACACCCCTTCAAAGGTCCCAATTTATGTAAAGTTTTCCCAGTTTCATCCCCGTCTTATTTTTTTTGTCAATTTGATCCTTTTTAGTGAATAATCGACTCAATTGAGTCATCGTCGTTAAATGAACTTAACTCCGTTAAATTTTTGCTAACCTGTGAAGGTGATGTGGTTATAATTTTAAACGTGGCTTACACAGGCATCATATGTGGTTTTTTTTTTTCTAAATGAAACATTTAAAAAAATTGAGGTTTTTCTGAAAGATTTTAAAATTAAAGTTAATTGAAATTTGAATTGAGAAGAGAAAATCTGAAGCTTCAAATGGGGACGTCAACCATGGAAGCATTTCCGTTCTGCTTCTGCGTTCATCATCAAGCACGTTCTGCGTTCATCATCAAGCACAAATTCACCTGCAAACATAAACCAACCCAGAATCGCGCCTCCGCTGCAACAACCAAAAATCACTATATCTTCATCATGAACCAAAAGATAGCGAAGCTCCTCCCATGGCCATCATCTCCTTCGCACAACCTGCATCAGAAATCGGGACCAGAGAAAAGCACATTCACGCAACAGCCCAAGAACCCCAAATCAAACCCTACAAAGAACCCTAAGTACAAAATTCATCTACCCCTCTTCTCCTTCTCGCGCCACTCAAATCTGTGTAGCGTCATCCTAGAAGCCTCCACGTGCAGAGACAGAAGCTGCAGATTCTTCTCCAACTCATCTTTGCATTGAAAAGCTTTTTCATAATGAGTGTGAGAAAGAAAAGGGTTCAAATTTTCTCTTCCCAGTTTTAAATCCAATTAAAATTTCAATAAACCCTAATTGTTCAGAAAAACCCCAATTTTTAAAGAAAGGGAAGATTGAGAAATACATCACAAGGCACCAAAATCGGAGACTGGTCTGGTTTATAATTTCAAACAAGAGATGAAGTCGGCGATTGAAAAGCTTGGGAATGAACAATTGTTTATGGATATTTCAGATTCGATGCATAGTAGGTGATTTCGACGCAGAATGTGAGGTGGTAGAGAGAGGTGCAGAGCCACCTAAAATGGAATGACACAAGAACCCTAATTTTAAAATATTTCAGAAACCCAATTTTTAAAATTTTATTCTTATAAAATCCCAAGTTTAAGCATTTCTTTTATAAATCCCCACGTATAAGGGTCTGCAATCCACGTTTCAAAAATTGTCCAAGTCAACATCACATGTCATCAAAAGGTTAACACTGTTAAATCAATTTAACGGAAAGGATCCAATTGGATCAATTTTTCACTAAAAAGAATCAAATTGACAAAAATGAAAGAATGGGTATGAAATTGGGAAAACCTTACATAAATTAGGACCTTTGAAAGGGTTTAACCTCTCTCTTTCCTAAAGACCCGAGTGCCAACATTTCAATTTAATCTCCTTGAATCCTAAAAACCCACCCCTCTACCTAATACAACACCCTTCTTAAAGTTTAAATCCCTTTATTTTATACCATGGGACCCACCCAAAATGAAATAATCACTTTCCTATTACTCCTTTCAATAAAAAAATATAGCATTCTATAATAAGCCTATGCCCCTGCATCCCTCTCCTATTCTCCTTCTTTCTTTCTTGAATTTCTTTTTCATTAACCGCGGGTCCCACTAAAAGTTATATCCATTTTATAATTCTTCTTCCCATATATATATATATATATATATATATATATGCATATATATATGTATATATGCATATGTATATGTATATGTACATATGTATATGTATATGTATATGTATATGTATATGTACATATGTATATGTATATGTATATGTATATGTATATGTACATGTATATGTATATGTATATGTACATATATATATATATATATATATATATATATATATATATATATATATATATATATATATATATATATATGAAAGTATGCAGAGGCATATAATCACGTGCATACATATATTATCCATTTATATTTTATTTTATTTTCTTTCTCTCATTGTTAAAAGAACACATATATACATTGAGAAAGAATGAGTTTGGTGTGTTTTGGAATGGGAGAAGTGCTCTCTATTTATAGAGCTAAGGGAGAAACAAGAAAATAAATGAAATTAAAAATCATAAATGATTTAATTAAAAAAAATTAACGTTTGAAAGAAAGTGAACGTTGGCACAAAAGTTTCTCCAAAAGAACGTTGCTCTCAACGTTGCAAAACTTTATTATTGCAATAAAGTCACGTTATTACAACAATCCCCCACTTATTGCAAAATAAAGTTAAAAAAAAACATTCTGACTCAAATAGTTCAAACACTGAAAGAAAGATAAGGAACTTTTATTCTGGGTCTCATAGGATGTAATGCATCAGAGCTGGTATAGCAAGCTATATGAACCAGTCTTAGATTAAGAAACTTAACACACAGTGTAGTTGGTATAACAAGCTATATGAACCAAAGACACTTGACGTTTGTTAGAGGTTTATTAATCACAATACACCCCACAATCCTTGTTGTTATCGTTGTGTTGCGCTTACTAGGCCATGTGCGTGCCCGATATTCATGAGTGGTCTAGAGATTATGCCAAGATCTCATGCAAGCGGCCCCACTTGACACTCATATAGGTGATTTCATCAAGTGTATGCTGCAAATCATACACCACCCATAAGAGATATGAAAATCATTAAAACTTTGTTTAAGCTAAAATTCTTTCACCACATAGAATTTTAAGAACAAAGTTTAGCCTCTCAATAATGCAGTCTCTAGCACTTTCACACACACCATAAGAAGGGACATAATTGATTAAAATCAATTTTGGTGTTATCAGAACTAACAAGTGACTTGTTTTTACCCATATGAACCTTATTCATGGGATCTTCAATCACAAAGGTTGGGTTACCATCACTTGTTTGTTTGCAAGTGGCTTAAGTCCCATTCCCCTCGATGTTTCTAATATCATTTGTCTTCCCAAGGGTTTTGTCAGAGAATCCGCTAGATTCCGTTCTGACTTCACATAATCAATGGAAATCGTTCCACTCTTTAGCAACTACTTCACCAAATTGTGTCTCAATTGTATATGTCTATTCTTTCCATTGTAATTCTTGTTTTTAGCTATAGCTATTGCCGATTGACAATCACAATGTATTGATACCAATGGGGTTGGTTTCATTCCTGGTGGAATGTTCGCTAAGAAGTTTTTCAACCACTCAGCCTCGTTACCAGCCATCTCAAGAGCAACAAACTCAGATTCCATTGTTGATCTTGCAATAATAGTTTGCCTGGCTGATCTCCATGTAATCGCACCACCCCCAAGTGTGAATACATAACCACCAGTGGATTTTGTCTCATCTGAATCAGAAATCCAATTAGCATCACTGTACCCTTCTAGTTTAGCGGGAAATCCACTATATTCAATGGCATAATCCATTGAACCTCTTAAGTACCTCATAAGTCTAGCAAGTGCACCCCAATGTTCCTGATTTGGACATTGAGTGTACCTACTCAGTCTACCTACTGCATAAGCAATATCAGGTCTAGAAAAGCTCATTAAGTGTAGTAAGCTCCCAATTATCTGGGCATACTGAGGCTGAGATAACGATTCTCCTCTATTTTTCATTAAATTAGAATTAGCATCATAAGGGGTACTCACTGGTTTTAAGTCATAAAACCCAAACTTCTTAAGAAGTTTCTCAATGTATTGTTCTTGAGAAAGTAAAATATTATCTCCCTTCCTTATGATTCTAATACCTAAAATCACATTGGCTTCACCCATGTCTTTCATTTCAAATTTTGATCCTAGAAACAATTTAGTTCTAGCAACAATTTGATTGCATGTACCAAAGATTAACATGTCATCCATGATGAGTGAATATTTTCTTGACTTTACTTAGCTTATTGTGCTAGAATTAATCAGGGAATTATGCTTAAATGTCCAGCATTTTTCCGTTTTTGCTAATAGTGCTTAATTTGACCGAAAATTCTAATTTTAATTAATTTGAATTTTCTGAACTAATTATTTGCATTTTTAATTGCAGGGAAAATTTTGGAAATATATTTTGGAGCATTGGGAAGGGGGACAAAATAAATCAAGACTCTCCCATAAGCATTTTAGAATTAGTTGTATTTTAATTTAGTAGTTTAGAATTTTTAGACAAACTTTTTCATTGTGGGCCAATTTTTGGAATTTGTTGTTGAGTCCAATAGTAAAAAATTGACACTTGGCACCTAGGGTAGGGTGGACCCCACCCTAATTTATGACAAAAAAACTCATGGCCTTGGGGGAGAGCTAGCAGCCGTCATTAGAAAAAAGACACTTTTCTGGAACGTGTTTTTCTTTCATGGAGCTTCCAATAGCATTGTTTGATTTTGGTTGAATGAAGAAGAACAATTTTTTCCTTTTTATTTTACAAAGCTGGAACGTTTCTTTAGTTTTGGAAGCTTGTCTTTGAATGTTACGGTGCAGCCTATGCAATAGCAAATGGTGATGTTCCTTCTTGAAGAACGTGCTTGTGAGTTATGAATGAAAGCTAATGTTCACTTCATTTTGGCTGAATTTAGTTTTTTCCTTCCATTTGGTTTCATGCATTTTATTTTTTTTATTTGAAATTTTATTGCAGCATTTTATTGCATTTAATGACTTGATTCCAACTGCCACAATTTTTGTTTCTTTTTAATTAACGTTGCTTGATGAGAGGAAAAATGGGAGACGGAGATTGATTGAATGGTGCAGAGATAAATAGGAGCAGACGTTACTAGATGCAAGGATGACTTAATTAAATGAAAAAAAGGTAGTACATTTCTTGGAGAATTAACGTGCCAGAAGGGTTGGCAGCGTTGGAATTAGGAAAAACATTTCCTTTCTTTTTAGTTTTTTTTTATTTTCTTTTATTTTAAATTAGTTTAGGTTTTAATAAACTTTATGTTTTTTTTATTTTCTTTTATTTTAAATTAGTTTAGGTTTTAGATAAA
>NC_028357.1:11460806-11507451 GCF_000741045.1 Vigna radiata var. radiata | reverse complement strand
GAAGAACTTTTTCTTTTCCTATAACAGGAGTGGTGCTGGAATCACCGAGGTGAACATGTTCTTCTCCATCCCCTACACTAGTGTAAGAGGTAAAGGCACTTCTATTTGCACAGATATGCCTGGTAGCACCAGAGTCTACCACCCATTTGCTCACATTGGTCATCATATTTACTTCAGAAACGACCGCAGCAATAATGTCATCTCCTTCGGCTATATATGCCCTAGGAGGATTGTCGTTTCTTACTCTACGCTAGGTGGGTTTAGATTCATTGGGATGGGATTTAAGAAAATCATTTTTCTTTTTGTGATCAGGTTTGTGTGCGTACCTTTTGGGAGCAGCAACGTCCGAAAGTGATTTTGCAAAGACCGTCTGGTTTCCAGGAACAATGGTTTGGTTCTCCAAAGGCATGTTGTTGACGTCAGTCATAAGTCCTTAAGATTGTTGTAAAAGGCTGACAAAATCACGAACAAAGTTTCCTGAGGCGTGTAGAGTCACTGTCCTTAAGGACTTATCCGCGGTATGTGCAAGTCCCCCAGGATACAACAGGAACTTCTCAGAATATTTCTGAGGATCTCAAAACTAGCAAGGAACTCTTAAAAGAGTATAAGAATAACCCAGAATATTTTTAGAAAAGAAAAGAGAAAGAGCTAGAGAATAAAACTCAGAGAAGAAGAGAATGAGAAAGAATGAGTTTGGTGTGTTTTGGAATGGGAGAAGTGCTCTCTATTTATAGAGCTAAGGGAGAAACAAGAAAATAAATGAAATTAAAAATCATAAATGATTTAATTAAAAAAAAATTAACGTTTGAAAGAAAGTGAACGTTGGCACAAAAGTTGCTCCAAAAGAACGTTGCTCTCAATGTTGCAAAACTTTATTATTGCAATAAAGTCATGTTATTACAACAAACTTCACAGTTTATTTGACAGGGACGTTCTAAATAGTGCTCCTCATAGCAAATTTCAAAGAAGTCTGGTGAAGATCGAAAATCTAATTGGATGGTTACGAAGCTCTCTACGTCGCGGTCACTTGAGCACCACCTAATCCAACATCCAATAGCTTAGTGAGTGAGGAGGTTAGAGAGAAGGCAGAGAAAGTAAGGGTTTAGAGGTCTAGAGAGAGAAACGTTCTTAATAAAATGGATTTCAGTACTTCTTTTCTAAAAGCTTGGCAGAGACTATAAATTGTGCTCTTTTTAATAAAAAAAACCCCTCTCTTTTTTTTATTTTAATTCAGTTTTCACCCACTCTTTTAATATATAAATATATTATATTTCTTAGGTTCTTACATATTTTGTTGTTTTTTTTAAAATATATATTTCTTTTTATGTTTTGTTAATTTCTGTCTTGCGAAGTGTTTTATAGATTTATTATTTATTTTTTGTTATATTTTGTTATTTTTTTTAAATTTTGTAACTTTTTTATATTTTGTTGTTTCTTTTTCAAATTTATGTTATTTTTTATGTTTTGTTAATTTATGGGTTGAGAATAGATTTTTAAGTTTATTAATATATTTATCAAAGTGAAATTGTCCTGGTATTCATTTGATAAAAATGCAAAGACGGTTGAGAAGGGTAACCGATAGATATGATACTATCTTAAGTAATAAGCATCAGTTTTTGTTTGTCTTATACGTGGTATCCATAAGAAAACAATATTAAATGCATTCAATAAGTGTATTGCATCAAGATGTATCTAGAAGAGATCACTTCCACCTCAAAATCATCCACACATCTACATCATTGGATGTATTTATCTCGATCTAACATCATCATCAATTGTTACATTTTAATTTTCGATCCTCTCAAAGATCACTTGTATGTTTACCTTGCATAATAGATTTGTTTTATTGTTGTCATTATAAATAATATGTTCTTTGAGAGTCAATAGAATATTTGAAGGTTTTACTTGACTCTTAGTCATGTCAACAAGTAATGGTTGTTCATCAGCATTTAACCTACTAGTAAGGATGACCAACTAAAGTTTAAGCTAATTTATGGTTGTGATATCTGCATATTACTTTTAACACTCAATCCTCTCCATTAGAATATGGTTTGCTTCTCAACTTAAAGGGACATACACATTTTCTTGTGTCAGATACACTTGGCTGAACATAAGTTTATACTTCTTCTACTTTTCACTTCTTTCACAACCTAACAATACAAAAGTCTTTATTCTGGGTTCACCAATTATTGTGTTAGATTTTATAATAACCACAACAAATTCAAATCAAACACAGTCCCTCAAACCCATTCAACTAATTTATCACTGAGAAAAATCTTTTATTAGTTGTAAAATTACTTGTGTAATCACCATCTACCAACCACTTCATTGATAAAAGAAAAAAATTTAGACATGAAGTTCAAATTTATTTATGAATCCATCAATGTTCATCTTAAAATATTAATCACCTATATAACAAATACTAATTATAATAATAATAATAATAATATCAATACCAATAATAAAATTCCTAAGATTTTAAAAACTAAATAAAAAACAGAATAAAATTAACTAAAATAATAAATTGAATAAAAATAAACATTAGGAATCAAACATTAATACTAATAATAATATTAATACTACTAAGAATATTAATAGTAATAATAAAAGGATAAGATATTAAAAATTTAAATAAAAAACAAAATAAAATGAACTTAAATAATAAATTGAATAAAAATAAATTATAACATAATAAAAATTTAAATAAAAAACAAAATAAAATTAACTTAAATAATAAAATTGAGTAAAAATAAAAATAAGGAATCGACCATTTTCGACGGATTAAAAAATCAATAGTTTTTGAAAATTAGTTAAAACTTTCCCAATTTTTAATATTCAATTTTCGAAAACCGATTAAAGAATCAATCTTTTGAACATTGATTAAAAATTTCCCAATTTTCGATAACAGAATCAACATTACTAAATGTTAGAGATGAGAAAAAAATTTGTGCTCGTGCATATCTGCAGATAAAATCTATAACGGATAGTTGATATCCGCGGATATTTACTACCCGAAACCCGCGGATAGTGGATATTTTAATACCCGCTTAGAAACGGGTCGGGTGTGGGTAGTATATTATCCGTACCCGCGGATATTCGCTACCCACAAAAAATAAAAAGAAAAATTTAATTTTTATTTTATTAAGTTAAATTTAATTAAAATTAACATTAATTTATATTTTACAAGATTAAATTTAATTAAAATTGTACTATAAGAAGTATACCGATCAGAATTAATTGTCATTTATGGACAATTAAACGGTATTAATAGGTCAGATTGTCTTGCTTTTTACCAAATATACAGGTATTGATTATCGATTATTGGGTTTGGTTGCCTAAAAATATACTGAACTAATAATAGATCAGATTGTCTTACCCTTTACAAAATATACGGTATTAATTATTGATTATTGGGTTTGATTGCCTAAAAATATAATGCACTAATGGTTAACCAATGGACTTGCCTACCACAAGCTCTATAGCTCTATAAATATACCATAGATGTTTAGGTACAATCTTCCTCTTCTATCCTAATAAAATGTAGACCTTTTTATATCTTGAACGTTGGAGTGTCTTCTGCACATCAACAACCCATCAGATTGGATGACATTCTCAGGAATGATTGAAGATCAAAAGAGAATAAAACAAAGAAGGACAAGTGACCCTCGAACCAATTCAACCTAAACAAAAATTAAATTTTAATTTATATTTAATTTAATTTATATTATATTATATATATATATTTTGTAATTCTATTTAAATTTTATGTTAATAATTTATAAAAGTATTTTTTTTAAAATATTTCCGGTTATCCGCGGATTTTAAAATATCCGTAGATATTTTTTAAGCGAGTATCCGTGCGGGTAGCGGATCGGGTAGCGGGTGGATTTTTTTGTCGGGTCGGGTTGCGGTAGGCACTATCCAAACCCGACCCGATCCGTTGTCATCCCTACTCAACGTTAATTGATATTAATCAACATTAATCTTCAAATATTTATACTAATAAAAATGTTAATACTAATAATAAAATTCTAAGATTTTAAAAATTTAAATAAGAAACAAAATAAAGTTAACTTAAATAATAAAATTGAATAAAAATAAAAATAAGAAATTGATGAAAACTATTTATTCCTTAATTGACTTTCAAAAAACTTTGTCAATTTTCGAAAACCAATTAAACATAAATGATTTTTTAATACCATTAATTCATTAATTCCTTAACTAGTATTTAAAATCCGAGTTAAAGAATAATAAGTTATCGAAAATCGAGTTTTCAAAACTTACCTCACGAGTATACCACACACAATCACTAACCCACCACCACAAATACAAGCATCACAAACACAGACAAGAAAGAAAAACGTAAGTGAAAGGAAATAAATATACACAGATTCATTAAATTATTTTGATAAAAATTAAATATCAATACATTTAATCACTGTTTGTTTGTTTTTATTAAAAAAGACAAATCTGTCTTATAAGAATAACTCATTTAAAATAAAAATTAAAACCCCTTTCACTTCAAGTGTTTAGGTTATATTTTCAATAAAATCTTAAAGCTGTTTTGATTACTTATTACAATATTAAAAGCTTAAATTTCTACTTCTCACAATCAATAATATGTTTTTTATTTTATTTATAAAACAATGTCAAAATGCATTAGCAATTATAGTGGAATTCATTTATCTTTTTAAAGTTTTCCAAATAATATTCTTGTAATATTTATCATCATGTTACTTATATGGAAAACTTTTTATTTTTATTTGTTTTACGACACTCTATCTATTGTAACAGGCTCTGATTTCATGGATGTGAATGTTTTGCCGACACCAAGTGTAAAAAAAAAGTATGAAATAGGAAAGGATGGCATGTTGTTGTTGCCGACACAAATCACCAAATATTCATCACTACATAAAGATAATGAAAATGAAAAACTACTATTTTCTTTATAAAAAAAATTCTAATGTATGAAGTTTGTCTATCACATCATTATACTATTTTGATATAGCAAATTCTATAATATTTTATATAATATAATCTGTTTAATTAATGTATTAAGGCATTAACTTTAGAATAAAACAAAGAAGGTTAAATATGTTTTTACTTTTAAATTATAATATAAAATAAATATATTTTCTAATTAAATTTTAATTACTTATTTTAAAATTATATAAAATACGTTTTCTAACAAATAATATATAAAATATTTTATACGTAATAAAAAGTTAAGAAGTAATACTTTACATTATTTTATAAAATATAAACATAAAAATATTTTATAATTTTGTTTAAAAATAAAATATAAGTTTACAACAATTCAGAAAAAAAAAAACATATTTAAATTAATGAAGATGAACAAACTAAATTAATAAAATATGTTTTGGGAAAGTTGGTTCAAGCTATGACTCAGCACGGAATGTCAACTGTCTCCTTTACCTTCTTTTCAGTTCTTTTTATTTTATTTTATTGTAAAATAATAACCTTTATTTTTATCCAGAAGAATTAATGCCTAATGACACTGAAGTCAACAGCTGGCAGATATGATTTAAGTGTTTTTATTTTCTGTGTTGGTGATCGTACATTTGCCACAGTCAAAAGTGTTAAACACCTTTGTTTGATTATTAGTTTTGTGGCACAAAAATAATATATTTTAGTATAGTCATAGATGCCTATGTGCAAGGTTTTTGATTCCACTTCCACTGGTTTAAAGTTTCATTAAATTTGTTTATCTTAATAATATAGTATATAATATATATTCATGCTTTTAATGGATGAAGAATCCTATTTTGTTTTTATACTTTCCTCTCAATTTTCTTTTAAAACATTTGTTTACTGTTCTTGTATTTGGATTTGTACTATTAAAAGTTAGAAAGAAAGAAGATGAAAAATGTTATAAATTCAATTAAAAGATATAAATTTTGTTTAATGGGTTCTGGAAAAAATTGGTAAAATATCTAAATTTTAAATTTTAAAACTTTATATATATATATATATATATATATATATATATATATATATATATATATATATATATATATATTGTAATAGAGAAGTTTTATCTATAGTAATCGTATTTAAGCAAAGAAAACATATATAATGTAGTTGAGATATTTAGTATTCAACTATATTCATTTACTCCTAATTACAAAATATAAATGATACCACTGTACCATATATAAATGTTTATACACATTTAAATATAACTCAAAAAATTCTCATGCTACCATCACTCATATAGCTAACTCACTGTCACCTATAACCCCCTTTGCTTATACCATAACAGTGATTATTGTAAAAAAAAATACACACAACTAACAAAGCAAAGAAGGATAAGATAACGATAATTTTAAGCATACATAAATAACTCTTGTATAAAATGACCTCATATGATAATTTACCATACCAAACTAACAAACAGTTTTGCACACATCACATAATAAAACTCATCTATATACATATATAATCTAAACTTAATTACATGTGTAATTATGCATTGACTCAAACCTTCGAAGTCTTGCACCTGTTATCTGAAATGAAATCCTTAAATGTTACAATTAGAAATGGTACATGGTTCTTTCTTTCTAAGGGTAAGCTCACTTATAACTATTTGAAAAAGTGATTCCTAATCTTAGATTCCATTATAGGAACCTCCTTCAACTCTCATTACTTAGACTCCATTCTCTATATCAGACTATGAGTCTAGTAGAGTTTAAAATGACTTCAAAGTGAACATTCCTAGCCAATGCATGACATTAAATGTAACTTGCCATACCATTCCTCCTTAGGAATGATATTTCCATCACTTATGACAACACTCAAAAACCAATATATATATATATATATATATATATATATATATATATATATCATGAAATTCTTCCTTGAAATCATTTAATCAATCTCACTATAATTCTGCAACAATTTCCACCATAATCCATCATACATATAAACTCTTAAAATTTAACACACTTGTAAAACAAGATCACTTACTCACTCATCGAGCTTCCCTTGTAAGGCTTCTTACTCAATGACTTGGTGTTTAGCTCAAAGAGTCTAGCATTGAGACAAACAAGATTATTTGCCTAATAATAATAGACTCGTCCAATGAGTCCCCCTCCCATGACTCTTTGACAAACTCGAGTTTGGCTTTCTCTCAGTAGAGTCTGCTCACCCAATGAGCAAGGCCTCTCTGACTCTCTGCCAAAATTGTTTTCAATAATTCATCTCATGCTTCAAAAAAATCACTAACATACCAATTACAGGTTGAAACCACTCATCCGAGCCAAAATCATCACATTTACAAATTCATTCCACATGTCATATTTTAATATCAAATTAGACATTTAAGACAAATTCCACATAGAACAATTCACAGCCAATTCAACCTATTCAATTTAAAAGAGATTTGCAATTCTAAACTCAAAATCACAATGCAATCAACCAAGCAAAATTCATGCAAGAGAAAAAAGTTAGCTTCCTTCACTTAAGGCAAAACGCCCTTTCTCAATCTCATGCTCCTTAGAGCTCTAAACACCATAGGATCACTTAATTGACTAATAAAGACCCAAATGAGAGATCTAAGCATGTCATTAAGATCATAGAGCAACAAAGATTTAGCAAGAGTACCTTTATGTCACATCCCTAGCCTTATAACCCGTAACCCAAAGAGCTAAAACACCTAAAAAATGGATGAAAAGAAAACTTACTTTGATCGGCTCTTTGATTGAATGGTTGTGTAGAGCACCTAACGAAAAATAATTATTTCGTTCTTGATCTTCAAAAAGATGTAGATTGGGGTCAAGAATTTAGATAAAGAGTAAAGAGAAAATAAATAATGAAAGTTTTAAAAAGATAATGATTTTATAAAATTGAACTTCGATCATTCGAAATCTATTTTCAGTTCATACCTTTTATTATTAAAATATTATAGTATTATCTTCTTTTTAAAAACCCCATGCACACTTAAATTTTTCAAAATTATATTCTTAACTCTATGAGAATGTTTCCTGCACACCATTTCTCATATCAATTATGATATAACAATAATATAACATAACACACACACACACTCTTAACTCTATGAGAATGTTCTCTACACACCATTTCTCATATCAATTATGATTATAATAGTAATACAACATAAAAGTGTGTTGATTTGCATGGCTAAACTTTTAACTCCCTCATCTCAAAATAAGCTCTCATTTTATTAGTTCATTGGATCAACTCGAGTCAACCTTCGATCAGAGCAACTTAGTCTGATTGGGCCGACCCAAGTCGACCTTAAACTCTTACCGACTTAACTTTACCTTCAGCTTAGGCCATTTTTGTCCAGACAACTTAGATCAATCTTTGGCTTAAACCAACTTTACTCTATTCTTAACCTAAATGACTCGGGTCGTCTTTTGGCTCAGACTTACTAAGGTCAACCTTCACTCAGGCCAACTCAAGTCGACCTTTAGTCTTCTTTGACTTGTCTCAACCTTTGGTCTAGGATGACTAAACTTAATCCTTCGACCCAATTAACTTAAGTCAAGCTTACTCAAGCAAACTTGACTTGACCTTTAGTCGCGTTAACTCTACTTGACCTTTGTCCCAAGCTGATTTGGCTCAAAATTTGGCCCATTCATCTAGAGTTAGAAAGGCTCAGTGTTCGCCCTAGTCCAATTTAGCTCAACCTTTGACTCATCTGACTTAGCTCGATTCTTCGTCTCGATCAACTTGACTCAACCTTTGGTAGCCTAAGTTGGCTCAACTCTATCTTCACTATTGTCTAGCTTGGCTCGACCTTCAACTCGAGTTATATAGAGTTGACCTTTGGCATAAGGCAACTTGACTCAACATTTGGCTTGAGTGACTCATCTTAATTCTTCGGCATGACCAACTTGGGTTGACCTTTGGCCTAAGTTGACTCGACTTGTCCTTCGATTGGATTAATTGACTTGACCTTTGATCGAGTTGACTTTGCTCAACCTTTGACCCGATTGACTTGGCCCGAGGCTCGGGTTGAATCGGCTCGGTCTTACTTGGCTTAATTCTTCAATTCGATTGACTTGGTTCGAACTTCATCCTTTGCCATCTCAGCTTGATCTTTGGTCCTGATTAATTTGACTCAACTTTCAATCTAGGTTGGCTACTTTGTTTTTATTACACTTTTGACTTTATGGATTCTTTTTATGTAGATTTTTTACTTTTTGGAATTTTTTTGGCTCCAACCCATATAAATCAGAGCCAATATATATGGATTGAGCTAAATTGACAACTCTATTCTTTATACACATTATACACGTATACATATAAAAAAAAAAATTAATCTGTTAAGTATTATTTTAATATTTAAATTTAACTAATACTTTTTCTAAATTTTAATTTTAAAATACATATTTTTAAAATTTGAAATTGTTGAAATCCTTCCTCTAAACACAGGTAAATGATTTCTTATACCGCTTTAGCGATCCCAATGATTACAAGCGTCCATTTTGCTTCTCTGAAATAGAATCTATTTCCTATGTTCTCTTCATATGTAATTTGGCCCCTTAGGTGCAAATCAAATATCATGGTTGGACTAAGGTTCATATAATTTCATATATTTATCTTAAGCACACTTTAGGCACCAAACATTTAACGATAAACCAATAAGAGAAAAATGAGAAATGGAGATTTATTTTATATGATGTGTCATGGTGTGTTTGGAAATACATAAATAAATGCATTTTTAGAGGAGGATATTTTAAATTTCTTGTGATGTTTTTGTTTTAAAAAGGATCCAAACAAATGGAGGATAATATTATAGTTTTGGTGAGTGTTGAAAGTTAATAAATTTAGAATTTGTAGAGTAAAATATGCATTTTGATCTGATTCACCTTCAGGGAAGAGGTAAACGTAAAATATATATTATTTTGCATGAAGAATTTTACATATATAATATAATAGATTACATACAAATGATAATCCAAGGAAGTGAAATATGAATCTCAACCAATAAGACTTGTTCTATACTCATTTTCTAAATAGATGTAAAAATGTGTCAACGACTAACTTTTTTGTTCTTCTTTTACCAATAACATTTCGATGCCTTCTTACACTTGGCTAGGTTTTCAAAGTGCTTGGATTGTTACATCTTATCATCTATTTTGCAACATAAAAATAATATCTATTTTAGAGGAACCCTTGCCAATGACCTATTGTTGATTTTTTTTTGTTGGTTTGTATTGTAAGAAGTGGACTTTAAGCCTTAGTCAACCCTACAAAAATACCATGTGGGAAAGGGACTTTAAGCTTAACTCAACCCACAAAATCAGGTTATAGAATGAGGTTTACACTCACTTATATACACTGAATTGACTTTATCTCTAGTTGATGTAAGACTTTCAACATGTATTATACTTTATAATTACATCTTTGAACCATTCGTGTAAGATATGCTTTGTCTTTATTTTTTAAATTGTATATTCTTATTTGTTGCCAATATAAAAGATACTCTCGGGGTGGGGATGTCAATTTTTAAAGCTTAGAAATTAGGTTTTGAAAGGTGGGTAGAGTAACTTTGTCATTTTCTTGTATGGGTTAAAAAGCATTGGTCTTTATTGTGTCTTACAAGGATAAAGTAGTTTACAAGGGATGTTTTCATAGTATATTAAAAAAAAAGTCGATAATAAAGAAAATAATTTTTTTTCTTTTTCATACGATACCATTTTCTGATTTTCTGGTTATATAATAATAGGAGAAAGGAGCACTTGTGTCAGAACACGCGTTATGACGATGGAATCATTGAAATAGTAGAAAACGTAAGAATTGGAAGACATAGAAAGATGCAGTGCAATTGGTTATTCCATAAATGACAGCAAATTGGTAGTTGTATGATTCCTTTTTTAGCGAAGTTGCAGAGATAGAAAAGTTTGTTTTTGTACTTATGTTTATGTTTCCATTATCATCACAACTCTTTTTCAGCATCAAACTCACACACCCTTCCAGCTGAATCCAACCGTGTTACACCTCAAACTCAAACTCTGCTTCAGATTCTTCATCTTTCGTCTCTGTTAAGTTACATATCATCAATACAATCAACTGTGCTAATAATTTTTATATTTTACTTTTGATCATAGTTTTTATTTTTCCATTATGGTCTTTTATAATATATATATATATTATCTTTGTCATTCATGTTGTTTGGTATTTTTTTTTAACAATAATATCATGATACATTTTTATATTTATTTAACATGGATTATAAAAATAAAATGATCATAAAAATGTAAAGTTTTGTAATTTAAAAAAAAAATATAAATATGAAAAAATAATGTCAAATTGTCGAAAAGTTAAATGTGTAAAATATTATTTTTCTTATTTTTTTCTTTTTAATAAGTTACCATGTCAGCAACTAGCAATTGGGTAGGATGTCATTTTTTTTATCGAACAGTATTAAATCTTATTTAGACAGGATAATTAATATATTTAAAGGTATTTTGTAAGTTTATTAATTTGAAGTAGCAATTGAAAATCACTAATTGTCAGTTAGTGATTCACTATAATGTACCGAGCATATAAATATTTTACTTTGTTAATTAATTAAAAAGCACTCTAAAAGTGATTCTTACCGTAAAAAATGTTACATATGTCAATCAAATTCCGGTTTTAATCCTTAGTTAATAACGGAATATTCAATCAGAAAAATAAAGGTAAAAGTTTATAAAATTGAAAATGGTGTGATAATTTGAGTGTTTTTACAATAAAACTAAAACACCTCACTTAATTAATTACAATAGAGAGATTGAAGTATAGATTTGTTCTTATTGACCATTATTAAATTCCAAAACGTTTGCTTGATCTTTCTGAAGAAACGTTCACTTGTTAATTTCCTGGTTCAGCCAATCATGAGAGTGTGTACTTTGGGAAGCTTATTGCATACAAGGATAAACATCTGTCTAGAAAAAGAAACCTTAACAACCAAAAAATGAGAATTTGAAAGAGGTAACTGTACTTTCATGTTAACATCATGGGATGAGAATGATGTTGGGACCATCCATTTTTTGCAGGTACTTATGCTCTCCATTGTGTCCCTGAACTTGCTAGCTTTGAGGGTCCAATTTACAGCTTGCCACAAACACAAGAATCTGATACGTTTCAAAGAAATCATATCATAGTTTCCCACTACTTTGTTACTCTATATATAAGCTTCTCCCTCCACTTTAATTTTCCATCATCAAAAACAAAGAACCTCTTCTTCTTTTTTCAATCTATTTTGGTTTAGAAAAAGGAAGCATTAACCTAGGTGGGATTAGACTTATCTGACATGGCCATGGTGTATGGTGGTAGAACAACTTCACTCCCATCTCAAGTCCTCACCTTCCACTCCTCTGCTAAATGGAATGACCACTTTGATGCCTTGAAACAAACTAACAAACTGGTTTGTTCAGGAACTTTCCTTTGGTTGATTAATGTGTCATGTTTTGCTTCACTTATCATGTTTTACTGAGATGATTTTTCGTTGATACAGATGGTGGTTGATTTCACTGCTTCATGGTGTAGACCTTGCAAACTCATGGACCCAGTTGTCCAAGAGTTTGCTGCCACATTTAGAGATGTTGAGTTTGTCAAGATTGATGTGGATGAGTTAATGGTATGATCACTCAGTCCTTTTCACTATAACTCATTAGGTCCTAATTTCAAAAATCATACATTACATAAACTCTCTTATGGGTAAAATGTGATAGTTTTTGGTAAAATTTTGTCTAGGTTTCTATATTTTACAAATGATGATTTTGGTTTCTATATTTACATCTCTCGTTTTAATATGACAAGTTTCATAAAAATTTATGAAAGTAAGTAATGACATGTTAAAAATATGAAGATTAAATGCAAGGTTAATTTTGATAAAAAGTTTACTCTTATTATGGTAACTGATTTGGATTGTGAAAACAGGGGGTAGCAGAACTTTTCCAAGTACAGGGAATGCCAACTTTCATGCTAATTAAGAAAGGAAAAGTGGCTGATAAAGTGGTGGGAGTAAAAAAGGAGGAGCTACAAAGGTTGATTGAGCAGCACAGAAAATGAATGTGTGATCAAGCACTAAACTAAAATCAGCAAGTTCACTTCAACATATTTCTACCAGATCTTTTTGCTAGGCACAATCTTTCATAGTCAAGACAAGAGAATATTGAGTGTTTTGAATACTTTCTTTGGGGATGTTTCTCATCATGTTTCGTTCCCTCGTGGATTCTAGTTTAGTCCAATTTTCTGGTTTTTTTTTTTTAAAAGAAAAATAAACAAAAGGAAAAGCCAACAACTCATAGGATGCTGAATAAGTTGGTACCATTATTTCAAATAAAAACAAGTGTCATTGTTTAATGTTCACATCACAATTTAATATTTAGACCTATTTGCAATTTGTAATGTGTCGGTGCTGATTTTAAGCCATGAATGATAAACGACACAAAAGGGCTTGAAGCATCCAATTTCTATATAATATATATATATATATATATATATATATATATATATATATATATATATGTATTAAAAGGTCACATCCATTGGATTGGTTAGTGATATTTGACACTTCATCAGTATCAATTACAATCAACATTATTAGCAAAACAACACACCTCTCTCAGAAAAAGAAAAAGGAATTTATTTTCAAAGTTCTGATGAAGTAAATGCAGAAATTGATAGACATATCATGGGACCAAATGCTCGGCCACTGTTAAACGAATGTAGATTCTTATAAGCAAATATCTTCAGATTAGTCATTTTCATACCAATGACAACAATGTTTCATCCCCTCTATGTGTAGCCTTTGTCAAAATGATTATTAAATCACTGATTATATTTTCCTTTTTTTTTTCTCTAAGAGCATTTGGAGTTGGATTCAGAGTTTTTCCAATAAAAAATCAACAATAATCCAATTAGGAAAATGCTTATTTCTCTGTCCTCAAGCTGGTAAAAAAATATCACCTTTAAATGTTTGGGCCATTTGGCATTGCAGTAATACAAGACACTCCGACAACTCAGTCCCTTCAGTGCAGAATATTATCTCCCTAATCATTAGGAAGGTCATCTCACAGAAAATACCATCAATTCCTCCATGATATCTTCCATTGTTGAATTTGCAAAGCAACTCAAAAACCAAAGACTCAAAAACAAGTGGTCTAATTGTTTTAATCTAACAAAGAACTTGAATTTTGTTGCAATAAAGCTCACTCCTTAAATGAATATGATTGGTGGAAATCTCTCCCTTAGATCATCGCTACCGACTGCTATAAAAATAAAAACGGTCATTCAAATAATTCATTCTTGTTTGGGTTTTGATTTTGTCCATTTCTTTTTAGCTACTTGTTTTCATTTAATGATATCATTTGGCTTGATGTCAATTGCAGAGTGTCGTAGTGATGTTTCTCGTGCAAATCTCTGAATTAGCTTAGCTTCTTTTGATGGAAAAGACCTTTTATTTCACTGAAGTTGATGTCTTTAATAAATGATAGCATTGTTAGCCGAAACGGTAACATCAAATACTAAAATGAATATACACAATTATAGAGGCTAAAAGTTATTTAAGTCGAGATTTAAATATGAAAAGTGAAAAGACAGAAAAGGTGAATAAACATATTAGGACTGTAAATATTCCCATCCATTCAATAATGCATTGTAATATTGATTGAACACAGTCCAGGACCCTTATAGCAGCTGAAATCGCTTTATTCCAAAGTTACACCTCACTGCAGACATGGTAGTAACATGCTTGGTTTATTTGTATTATGCACACTTTTCATGTCTAAGACTAAAGTTGTATTTTAAGTATTTACACCGTAAACTGAGCTCTCACTTCATGTGTGTTAATTGGGAAAAAGCCACAAGACATGAAAGACTAAATTAGTCATCAGTGTTGCTCAAAATCTTTTTCAGCTCATACTTCTGTTGGGTGGTAAGCCTTGATGGGAACATAACATCAAACTTGATTCTCAAGTTTCCTTTCTTTCCATGTTCCTTTGAGATGGGCATTCCTTCATTTGGGACCACCAAAACAAATTTTGGTTTCACAACATCAGTCACTTGAATTGTGAGCTCTCTTCCATCCAAGGTTGTTAAATTGAAAGTCTTTCCCACAAGAGCCTCTACAAGTAAGATTTTTTGTGTCACAACCAAATCATTTCCATCCCTCTTGAATAAAGCATGTTGTTTCTCATCCACCACAAAGATTAGATCATCAGCAGCACTAGCTCCTGCTTCTTGGTTGCCTTTCCCAGGAAATGTTATTTTTGTGCCTTTCTTCCAACCAGGTTTGATATCTATTTTCAGTATCTCTTCCACAGTTTTCAACTTACTGCAGACACCAAAAAGAGTAAACTTGTGAACCCAAAAGCACGTATTTCCAAGCAGTCTCAAATGGTAAAAGGTAATAGAAAATAGGCCATATTTGAAACACTTTCTATTACCTTAACCAATTCACCACAAAACAAACCTTAAACTCCAATATCTTTACGAAACCAACATATTTTATGCAACTTACTAATTAATAATTTCACTTTGTTTCTATATATGACTAAAATAACGTGAGAGGACTAACAAAAATCCCAAAATAAGAAAAAGATATCTTCTTTCTCCACATATGGCTACACAAGTATGCGTGCGTGCCTGCTAAAGTGTGTGTATGTGTGTTATCAGGCCTGGTCAGTGAATAGCCAAAAGAGAAAACAGCCAAACAAGAAGTGGAATAGCAAAATAAGAAGAAAAATATGCTAATAGATCAAATAGAGTGAATAAATCAAAGTTTAGAGTAAAATGTAAATTGTCCAGTAATTTACAAAATAATACAGAAATTGTGTCTTGGATTCTTTTATAATATAAGATTCATGAGCCAAATATTGGACAAGAATTCATCCATATTCAAGTACAGTGTAATCCCAATAAATATCAGAAAGTTTTGTTTAGATAGTTTCAGAATTATTACAATTTCAATCAACATCATTACATATATAGCCCATAAGCACTAAAATGAATTCCTCTTCATAAGGAAAATGCACTCCAAACAAAATATTTCTAAGGCAACATGAAAACGAAACAACAATTCAACCATGCATGTTCCCCAGCAAAATAATTAAAACTACTAACACACACAAGTTCCACCACTAAGGCAAGAATTAAGACATGAAATGCAAGATAAAAACACAGATATTACCCGAATTCATGATGTATAGTCCTTGAGATCTTCAACTTCTTTTTGCAACCTTTGTAAAGTTCCTCAAGCGTGCACACCAATTTTCTCTCAACCACACCAACGTTCTCGTTCTTGGGGACCCTAAAACCCCCATCACCCTTCTCCTCCTTCACCTTCACAGAGTTCAAGGGATAGTGGCCATAAAAATCATAGATCTGACGCTTCTTGGGGTCGCTGAGAACATCATAAGCCTCCGAAACCTGCTTGAACTTAGCCTCAGCTTCTTCTTTCGTAACAGTGTGGTGCTGGTGGTTCTTATCTGGATGCCACTTCATGGCCAACTTCTTATATGCCCTCTTGAGTTCTTCATCCGAGGCATTGCGGTTCACCTTGAGGATCTTGTAGTAGTCTCCTGCACCCATCTTGGTCCAAAATTCAGCCGAATTGTAAGCGAAAAAGTTTGCGTTTTTTTTTTTTGGTTGCAGGGTAGAGAAAAGTTATGTGATTTCTTGGGTTTGGAAAGAAAAGGAAAGGGTTGGGTTTGACCCTCTGCACGTGGCTTCAAAAGGGGTTTTGTGGGCGAGTCCAATAACACCGAATTTACTAGTCTGTGAAGGAAGAGAAATGCACAGGCGAAGAAGTAGCAAAAATCACGTTCAATGTTCAGAGATAACAGGGGAGAGAAACACTCAAACAGAGAGGCAGTGAGTGAGGGAGAGAAAGAGAGAGAACACGAGAGTTTAAGGTTGAACACTTGGATGGTTATGGCTAAGAGATAGATAAATATCGATTTTGCATTTTGATTTTGAAATTTCTCAGAGGGTTGTGGCTACTACTCGGTGTGTTGCAGTATCAGTAGTTCCTTGTGGACAAAAATGTTCAACAAGATCCAATTTATAATGCCCAATACTGCTAATAAAGAAAATGTTGAAGCTTTTTTCTCATCTCATTTTGGTTTTTAATTTTTATTTTTCACCTTTTCGTTAATTTTTTTTATTATTTTAATCATGTAACTAGATTCTATCCCTTCATGATATCTAGTATATTTAACAATAATACAAACATGGCATTATATTATATTGTTTTGTAGAGAATCAATCTTTTTCTTACAAAATTTAGTTATTAATAGAGAAAAAAAAAACTTCACTTTATTACACAATGAAAAATATTATATTATCAATTATTATATTCATAATGACATAATATTACTATTGTGTCATATTTTATATTTCTGTTAAATAGTATATGTTAAGTGTATTATAGGTAGGGCAAAATTTAACAATGAAATTCAAATAAAGTGATAAAATAAAAGGACCAAATTTACGAAATGAAAGTAATATGGGTACAAAAATACAATTACAAGAATTTTGAACTACCTATTAAAGGCACATTTATGTTACTGATCAGAAAATGTAATTTCACGTTATATTTATGAGATTTGCCTTAAATGCTTGTATCTCCCAAATTACGGAAGTTATACAAAATTGAAATTTTCGTAACATTTGATTTGGAGTTTAATAAAATTACTCCAGGATCGTTAAATTAATTAATTTCAAAAACGAAACTTACCAAAAGGTGTGTCATAAAACAATATATTGATTTTAACCTTTAACTAAACTCATAAAAAAGATTTTTAACTTAAATCTTGTATTCTTTTTGCCGCGTGAATTTTTTCGGTTTATTTAATTAGAAAATTATTTTATTTACATTGCTATTTTAAAGACTTTGAGTTATCAATATTAACACTGCTTTTCTCTATATTCTATACTTTTTTTCAATATATATTTTCCATAAGTATATGATTTTGTAAAGTTTTTTTTTTTATTATTAATAATTAGTTATTGTTTGAAGCTTTTATTCTATAAAGAACATGGAATTTTCAGTAAAGTTTTTTCTTTCTTTGGTGGCACTTTTTTTCATCCACAACTACCTGTTTACTATATGCATGCTTTTGTTATTCGTATTATAGGTAACAAATGTTATAAATGTTTTTTTATTGATTGATATCAGCAAAAGAACTTACCTGATAATCACTCATTCTTTCCCTCCTCAAAACTTAAATATTGATTAAGGAAATATTTAACATAACATAACAATAAAAATATCTAAAATTCAATGATTCCTGTGAATCACAAATATAAAGAAGCCTTATCTCTATAAATGATTAAAATATATTTAGTTGATAAGAAAAATATTATTAGAGATATTTATATGATTTTATCGAAATTAAATGCTATCATTTTGTTATATGAAAAAACATCTCACATTGTTAAACATAAATTATGCATATTTACCAAAACATCTTAAAAAACTATGAAAATAAAAAAATTTTAAGTTAGACACCATATTAAACTTTATTAGGAGACCTATTTTAAAACATTCAAAATTTATATATTACTTAAAAGTTAAAGCTTGGTAATTTGTATATCTTAACTATTTAAAATGTTTTTTTTAAAAACAAAGTGGTGAGAAGAGTATAACATTTTAAAGATGGGCAATGTCTGAAGTACAGTGATAACTCGACAGATGATATCTTATCTTAACATACGTAAAATTAAAACATTAAAATCTGTATTTCAAACGACAAATACTTAGGAAGTACACACATGAAGAACGATTGAAAATCAATGCGAAATAGCACAAAAAATAATAATAGTATTTTTTGAAAACTTTTGCCACATTCTTAAAATATTTGCGAAAAAATATACACCAATATATAAAATATGCCGATTTTGTAATAAATAGAATCGATTCTATATACATATTTTATTATATTTGCATATTTTTATAATAAAATAAATTTAATTAGTAAAATGGTATAATATAATAAAAATGATAAAACATACATTATTATTATAATTTTTATAATAATAATAATAATAATGAAACTATAATAATAACTATTAATTAAAATAAGAAAAATGAAAAGTTAATGAAAGATTTAGAAAATAATAATAAGATAGTTATAAATTTAAAATAACATAAATAATAAACAATAATAATAAAACTTATTAGATTACTTGAATCGTTTACACACTTTCCATTTACTTTTTACTATTTTTCTCTTAATTTAAACAACCTAATTTTTTACCCTTTTTTTCTTATTACACTTTTTCAAATTTATTCATCAATCCAAATAAAGCTTAAGAGTTATTAGTATCTCGGATTTTAAATTCATACAATATATAGAGAAACCAAAATCTTTGAAAATATATTCTTACCGAAAGCAAATCATTTTTAGAATAGCTTAGGTTTAATACCAATTTTTAGGTGTGTGTAAAGTGGTCCTTTTATTTTTAAGAAATTCAAGTTTCATATTTTGTAAAAACGATTCAAATTGATATTTTTTTTATGACATTAAAAACCATTAATGTAGAGAGAGAAAGAGAAAGATTGTTAAAGATAGTAGGAAGATGTATAATATTTTTGGAATAAAAAAAAAATAGTGAAAAGATATAAAATATTTTTGAAATAAATGAAAATAATGAGAAGGTAGAAGGAGCAACACTCAACAAAATTTAGATAAACTCAACAATAAAAATGCAGGTATTTTTTTTTTCCTGTGTCTCCATAACTTCAACATCCACCTTCATAAAGTTTTATCCAAGAATATACAATTTAAAAATTATTTTTTGTATTTCAAATGATATATTTTAAAATATAAAGTAACTTATGCATTCCATATTACATTATACAAAATGTACTCTAAATTGCACAATCTATTATATAATTTGTGTTCTGAATCGTGTATTATAAAATCCAAAAATTTATGGGACTATAGGAAGAAAGTTATGATAATATAAGAAACTATCAAAATTGTGTGTTGCCCGATTGAAAGCAAAGAAAGACCTAAATCAAAACTAAAACTTGGGTATTTCATTGAGGATAGATTTCTACGATAAAAAAAAATTGAAATTATTTTTTCTCATATTGTAATGTTAAATTTAATTCTTACATAAACTAATTTTGTAAAAGAAATTATAAATTTTAAAAAAAATTATTCTTATTTAAATATAAAATTACTTGTAATTTATGAAGAACATTTTTCATAAATTTTTATGGAAAAATTAGTTGTAAAAAAAATAAACATCTAACTAATGAATGAAACATGCATCCTAAAATAGGTTAGCACAAATGTGGAGAAAAAAAATATTACAAAAAGAGAGAAAAAAAAGGTGAAATAGAAGAAAATTAAATAATTTTGAAGATAGTTACACTCAAACTAATATTTCTTGACCATCTAAAGTATTTCAAGAATTCAAGGTGTTATGGCAATGTTAACATACCGTTTCTAGCTAATTAGAATCACAGTTATTTTAATTACCTCAATTACTTTCATATAAAGGTATCACAAATTACCTTAACAATTTAGTTATTTAAATTAGTTTTAATTTTAGAAAAATCTAGAGGTATCCTCTCAAATAATGGTTAAATTGGAACAATACACTATAGTTGATGTACTTGTTTAATAATACAACAATTTTAATTTGAATATCAATTAAATTTGAATTAAAAAAACATATCAGTGGTGGATGGAAACATAAACTTCTATAAAAATATTAAATATTTTAATTAAGAGAATCGTGATGGTCAGAGGTGTTTTGATAAATATAATTATTTACATTGAAACTAGAAAGAAAACAAATAAAGCACACGTAATAGGCCTACTAAATAAAAGAAATAGAAATAATATGTCATATTATTGTTTGTTTGTATAGCAAGTACAATTATTTTTATTATTTTTTTTTAATGGAAACAGAAGAGAATTATATTAATGCTGATAAAAAAAAAGTATAATACGATGCATTTGAAGTTATTTGAAGTTGTTGCGAAATGAGGAGAGAAATGTCTCTTTCTTATTAGTACAGCTGTCGTAATCGCAACCACCCACTTGATCACATTTTTTTTAATATTATCCTCCCTTCAATTTCTCTGCTCTAATTCTCTAACTATTTCTTATGTGGCAACTTTCATAAAAGAAAATTTTAACCTTTTCAAAAAATTCATGTTAAAAATTGTTTCTTAATCTTGTTTTTAGTCAGTTATTTCATAGAAAAGTTTTCATCAAAGGATGAGAATCTAATTTTTGTGGATTAAAATGAAAACATTGTTAAAAGAATATGATATATATTGTCTTTATCAAATCATTTAATACAGTAACAAATTAAAAATCTTAGTTTTATGAAAAAGGTTTTGTTTAGTAAAAGTGTTTATTCTTATCATAAATTGATATTATTTTTTGGGGTTGTTGAACCATTTGTATAAAACTTTAGAGGGATGGTAACTATAAGCATGTAAATGATTCTAAGGTAAGCAAGCCAATCCAAAATTAATAAATAAAATGTTTAATGAAGTATTAATTAAATTTTAAGTTTATCTTAAATTTGATAAATTTTTATGATTTAAGAATTTTAATTATAAATGTTTAAGTTTTCAATTAATGAACTACTCACTAGTATAAAAACAATCTACAACGTCTAATATCTTTTGTTTTAAACGACGAATTCGAGTACGACATCATACTGGGAGACGTAAGTTTGACGTCGAATACCATACGTCGACGTTACTTTTTTATATCCACGTCATGTTCTATAGAGTTCGACGTCTAATATTTGAATAAATAGTTACATTTAAGGGAAAATTTGGCGTCTAATGTATGAGGAGGAGACGTAAAGTTGACGTCACATAATAAGAGGTATAATGTAATGTTGACGTCGATTTATGCAAAGTGACCTTACTTGTTGTTTATAGACACGTCGAATAGTAAAGAGGGTGACGTCTAGTATTTGAATAAATATTTATAGGTTTAATGTTTCAATAGGTCCCTAATTTCATTCAGAATCTCAAATAGAACCTCTTCTTTTTTTATGTCTCCATTAGGTCCTTATTTTTGTAAAATTGAATCAAATAGGGGCATTCTGTCAAATTGAACTAACGGCGTTAAGAATGGTATCACTTGGCATGTTGACAATGTAATTTTAACATACATGTCATTGAAAACGTGTATCAATTCTAATTTTTTTTAAATTTTGAATTAAAAAATTAAATAAACAGAATGAAAATTTAATTAAAGAAAGGGCAAGCTAGAAATTCATATTCTATTTTCTATTGCATGTCCCATTCTCTTCTGCAAGCCCTATTCTCTCTCTGCAATTACAGAATTGCAAAAGTTGAAATGAAATTGGGGGGATTAAACTGCATACTCCCAAATCCTCTTTGGCTAGGAACCTCACTTTTAAAGCAGCTTCTCTTCTTCGCGTCATCGATTCTTCTTCTTTCTCTTCTCTTCTTCCTTATGAAGCTCCTTAACTTGGCTCTTCAGCTCCTCGAGTTTGTCCTCTTTCTTCTTCGTTCCGCGTCAGCTTCGACCTCCACCAGGTTCAACAGATCTTTGTTATTCGGCTTCATCTTGTGCCATTGTTGTTGTTTCGGTTGGTGGTGGTATCTCTCGGAGGACGTGTCCAATCTCTCGACGTAGCGGGAACTGGCGTCGTAGCTGACGACGTTGAAGACCAGGCGGCGAAAGGAGGTGATAGAGAGGGAGTGTCATAAGCGGAAGTGGCCACCAGTGACGAAGGTGCTCTTGGAACGGTGGTGGCCAAGGACCATGTTCTCGACATTGTTACGGTGGAAGTTTGCCATCTCCAGCGAACTGCATTGCAGAGAGAGAGAAAGAAAATTGAAAAAAAAAACGAGAGAAAAGAGAGAGTTTTTTTCTTGTTTTTATTTGAGAGGGAACTTTGTAAAGAGAGAAGGGACTGTTGAATCCACATTTTTTCCTTCTCTGTAATAAAATTATGAACAATCACTCCCTCTTATCAATTGAATCAACAATCATCACATGCTCCCTCGGATCAGATCCAGTAATCCAAGAACAACAATATGCTTTGCTTGCAATTTATCAACAGTAACCTTTTAAGCAAGTTTAGTGTCTACTTTTCCAGATTAACACTATATTCAACTGCGTTTTCATCTCCGTACATTTTTAGTCCATGTTAATTTCTATTTTCATGGTTCGCTCACGAGCCCTAATTCGAAAACCCCAATCTAATTTCAATTTGATAATTGTACAAAAAAGAACTGCTACACTTAATTTAATTTCTTTTGACCACTTTGTCCCGCTCCATTTTTAATTAAAAAATTAAAAAAATACACTTCAACACGTCTTTAATGCCACATCATTTAAAAAGACACTATCAGCATTTTACGTGACACAATTCTTAACACCGTTAGTTCAATTTGACGGAAAGCCCTTATTTGATTCAATTTTACAAAAATAAGGACTTAATTGAGACGCCAAAAAAGAAGGGGTCCTATTTGAGATTCTGAACGAAATTAGGTACCTATTGAGACATTAAACCATATTTAAAGCAAGATTTGGCATCAACTATAAGGGAGAATTGACGTAAAGTTGACATCGAGTGGAAAGAGTGATAACGGTTGAAAAACAGTTATTTTCATATGTCTATTTAGACCAAATTACACCCTTTAAGGCTTGGAATGAGCTTAGAATCAAGTAAAACTTAATAAAAGAGTCAGTTGAGAGTCAAAAGCTGTTTTTAGTGATATTATGCTTGTTTTGCATTGTTTTGTAGTTATTTTGATGAAAGTGAAGACGAAGATTGAAGATGAAGGTCTTAGACTCAGGATAGAGGAAGAAAACTGAAGAAAAGATGAGTCTAGGGACCGCCCGACGGCAAAATTCACCGTTGGGCGGTCCAGGGCGAGGAGAAGGCACCTGGCGTGGGCGCTGGGCGGATTTGCGATTAGGGGCAAACCGCCGGGCGGTGGCCCCCTGCCGTTGGGCGGTGGCGCGATTAGAGGAAAACCTTCGGGCAACATAAGTGTGGCGTCGGGCGGTTGTCTGCCGGGCTTGGGCCTGTTTTCTGTGACGCTCCTCAGCTATAAATAGCCCTGTTGCGATTTCATTCTCATTCTTTTGACAGAGAAGGGCGGCCAAACCTACTTTTCACTCCTTGGAGAAGATTTCTTGGATGCTTAGGCTCCTTTTCATCCTTTCTAGGGTTTGCTTTTCCATTTTTCCTTCACTTTTCATCTAGGTTCACCATGACAATGGTGAACTAAACCCTTTTGTTGTTGGGGGAAACAATGTAATCTTTTGAAACTCTCTTTTATTGAAATTCTTGTTTATTTATATGACTTTTCATATGCTTTGATTATCAATTGTTTTGTTCTCACGTGCGCGTAAGGCTTTTATCGTTTAACTCATTCGATAATTGTTGTTTGTCTTTATTGATACGGGGACGTACAATAATGTCATGAACTGGTGAGAAATTCCTTGATTAAGCAATACTCGCCTAGGGATAGGGGGTAGGACGATAAATTGTTTTTGCTTCTGTTCTTAATGCATTATTAATTTCTAGGGGAGGCTAGGGATAGCAAGCCGGTAATTAGTAATAGGCTCTTTTCGTCGAGGGATCGGGTTAAGGGTAGGCCAAGAAAGTTTGCATAACAATTAGATAACAAAGCGCAATAAACAAGAGGAGTAGATAAGAGGGAGCAGATAGGATGAAATCGTAAACCCCCAACAACTACATTCATCCATAGTCTCTTTTCGTCAATTGAATCAAATACTTTGCATGTTTATTTTCTGTCTTTGCATTCACCACAATTATTTCTTTTTACAAGTCTTACAATTTTAATTCACACGAACGAGAAAACCTTTCGAGTCTCATGGGAAGAACGATATCGGGCTTTACCGATTATATTACTTGCACGATCTGGTACACTTGCCAATGACTCAACAAGTTTTTGGCGTCGTTGCCTGGGACTCGAGGTTTAACTTTTTCAAGTAGTGTGAATTGATTGAATTTGACTTGATTTTTCATGTTTGTTTTTATTTTTGTTCTAATAAATGTTCTCTAGGATTTTGTGCCTAATGTTTGCAGAATGCAATACGGACAAGGATTTGATTATATGGGCACTCAATCCTACCAAAATAATTTCAATCACTGGTGGGAACCTCACTCATACATGGATCAAAGTCGATATGGACAAACTGTTGAGCCTCATTTCATGCCTATACAAAGAAGTGCAGAATCTGATGAACTTTTTCAGAGGATTATGAATTTTGAACCATACCATGTCAAAGGCATAGAGGAGGATATAAAGAATGATGAATTCTTTCCACAAGACATGTATACAAGATTTTCTTCTCATAGAAGCATGGAGGAGAGGGAACATTATCAGTGGCAGCAACAATGCTCTTCACCAATAGAAACGTGGGAGTATGATCAACAACTTTGTCAACAAACAGCTGATGTGACAGAACAAGTCAAAAGCTTGAATGAAAAGTTCGACAAATTTCTAGAGAGGTGTGAGTCCAAGAGATATGAAGTTACCTTCAGGAATTTAGAGACACAAATTGATGAGGTTGTTGATGAGGAGAAGGTGGAGAGAGAAGTGGAAAAGATAAAAGAGGATAAAATAGAGGAAGATGAAGCAAAAAGGTTGAGTGAGGGAGAGAAAGATGAGGAGAAAGAAAAAGCAGTGGTTGAGAAAAAAAGAAAAAAATTAGAAAATTAGAAAAAAGAAAAAAAGAAAGTGGAAAAAGGAGAAGGTTGAGAAAAAGAGGAAGAGAGGAAAGAAGAAAAGATCATATGAAAAGCCCCTTCCTCTTAAAAAGAAAAATCATAGGAAGGAAAAGAAGTTCAAGTACTGTATGAAGATCTTCAAGAAATTGGAGATCAAAATTCCTATGATTGAAACATGGAAACCGGTGCTTGGTTTGATCTGGTACACTTGCCATTGACTCAACAAAGAGCTTGGACGTAATGTTGACATCGAAGTACATAGAACGACGTCCCTTTTTATTTATATACACGTCAAGTAACAAAGATATGGACGTCTAACATTTGAATAAATATTTATATTTAAAGGAAGATTTGATGTTAACTATAAGTGGACCTAACGTAATGATGACATCAAACTGAAGGAAGCTTGACATAAGGTCACAATTTTTTAATTTATAATTTTAAACTATTTTCCATTTTTATAAACTGTATTTGTCTTATAAAATTTATGGGTTAAATGGATTTGCACGCACTTATAAATATGCATTTATATTTGTTTAACATGCATAAAATTAATTTACTTTATCTTTAAACAATATACAACAAATAGAAACAACAAAGACTGGATTCTATGTTAAATTTAGTCCAATGACGAGTTGTGGGTAACGTAGGAAATTACTTAAGTAAAACTCATTTGTTCCTTGGATTATGCGAGTGAGAGAAGTGGTCCTTAGACTTTTGCACAAATACCTAGTTTTCCCTTAAACATACAAAATTTTGACTTACCAAAAAGATCTATTTACTAATAATTATCTTAAGATTTCTTGTAACTTCAAAGTAGATAAAAAAAGTGACATCTTATTTTTGTAAAATTTCATTTGAGGTGTGTTTAGGACATCAAGAATAGGAAGAAGTTATTCAAAACATCAAAGGTTGTTGTGGAGTTAAAAGTCAACAAAAAGGTGTTTCACATAATCTATCGAAGTTTAGGAATGATCAAGTCTTATAAAAATGATGGAAAGTCAAAGAGATTGAGGCATAATATTTTATAGGATGGTGTAAGAGATGGATGCCACAAGACGGGTATGTAACTTGTTAGTGTTATCAAATAAGGGAAAGAAGAAGGTTGAGGTAAGAAATTTATAGAAACTTCACTATATTGTATATGTCCACTATTTTTACATAAAAAACTTATATTTCAATTGAACAAATGATAAACTTTCTGTTTAATTGCTAGTAGCTAATATGAACACTAGACTGAATATAACACAACTTCATTAATTCAAGATAGTCAAATACATTGCTATTTCAATTTTCATTCACAAACTCACTTTAACATCATCTATTGCATACTATCAAAACGAAAAACCATGCTACATTATGAATTTGTCATCCATATTGATTTTACAATAATATTAAGCATACAAATAAAACAAACCACCCTTATCAACAACTTTATCCATTTTTCCACAACCTTAACAGATTTCTACAAATCAATCATCATCTTCGTGACACCTCCCATTTCTTCTGTCTTTGACAAACACTCATGTTTTTCTTCCCAGTTCAGATTCATATAGCTTTTTTCAATACCATCATCACAACACCATTTGAAGAAATTGCAACCACCGTTTTCACGTCCATTCTGTAAAAAAAAAAAAAAACCAATCACAAGACTTTCTAGTAACAAAAACAACTACTCATCCACATTCTTTTACCTTGTACTTAGGGCACCCCAAAAATTTCTTCCCTTGGTTCTTATCCGTTTGAGCTGTTTTGACGATGGTTTTCTCTCCACACAGGCAAAGGGGTGACACACCATGAAAAACGACATTAGGGTTTCAATTCCGCCAGCCATTGCATGTCGAAGAAGAACAAGAATGCGAATTCTGCATTTCATTATCCATCGCGCTTCCAATCGAAGAAGATTGCACTTTTTTTTCTCTTCTCCTACGAACCCTAACTCACCTTTGAATATGTTTTCGAGTTCAAAGGAGAAAGGGGTTGCTGCCTTTATTTTTAATTTTCCTGCCCACTTTGCCCTTAATGAAATTACTTTTCCTAAATTTGACCTGCAACTTTTATTCATAAATTAAAAAATACATAAAACACGTTTTTAATGCCACATCAATTAAAAATGCACTGTCAGCCTGCCACGTAACATCCTTCTTAACAGTGTTTGTCCAATTTGACAACAAGGGTCTATTTCTTTCAAGATTTCAAAAATAAGGACCCAATTGAGATATTGAATAAGTAGGGGACCTATTTGAAATTTTGGACGAAAAAAAGGGACCTACTGAAACATTAAACCATTTATTTTTAATCATTCTTTTCAGCTTCATTACATTTTTCACCATCTTATTAGCCTTTTTTAGTGAATATTTCAAGGTATGTTACTTGTCACCCTTATTTCATATTCTTATTAAAAATGTTTTCTTTCACGGGATATTTTAGACAACTCTTCCCACTATGATTCCTTCATGAACTTGAAAAAGGTTTTGATAAAGGAAACTAGTTCTCTAAAAAAAAGTCAAAATGACTCTTTCCTATTTTGTAGTTTCACAATCATTAAGCTCTCATAATCGATGAGGTGGAAGGTGGATGAAGCAAATGTCTCTCTATTTTTCAAAAGAAAAGCCCTTTAAGTTTATTGTATTAGTAGATTAAAATTTGATTGAATTTATTAAATAATAATCATACACCACTTTTTAGGTTTTTAATTGAATAAATCACACTTTTAATCTATTAAAATCACCAAAGTCTAAATTTGTAGTGTTTTTATTTGATTAATTTATCATTTTAATCAATTAACAAGATGAAAATGATTATTGAATAAGAAGTGGACTTTATGCCTAACTCATCAACTTATAAGATAAGATTTGCATTCACTTATATTGGTCTTATTTCTAGTTAATGTGGGACTTTCTAACATTTTTTTCTATTATAACTTAACATTTCAATTGATTCTAAGACACTTCTAAATGAATTTTATACTCAACCAAAGCATAATAAAAATAAAGAAATTATTTATAATATATACACAACTCATTACAACTTAAAGCCAAGATTATACATAAGATCCAATATTTCAACTCTTATATAATTATCAACATGGTGGTTGTAGTGCCAAATTATCTTATCTCAAAGTTTGGTTCAAGCTCAATTTCATTAAAATACGAAACACACTTAAGTGTTCCATAAAGTTTATCATTATACTTCTAAATTGTTTACATACCAAAACGTTTTAGGTTTTTGAGATATTGACATTTGTTAGTTAGGAAAAATCGATTTAATGATTGTTAAGGAGCATTCGATTAATGATAAGTTATAGGCTTAATACTAATTCTTGCCCCTAGTTTCATTAGGTATGTTAAAAGTGGTCTTCCTATTTTTCAGAAATTTATAGTGATCTCATATTTTGTAAAAACGGTGCAAGTTAGTCATTTTTTATTACGGTGTTAAAAACACTAGCACTGTAATCTCTACCCTAGCCAAAAGTGAATGAGTTGTCCAGTTATTGACTATGTGACAAGCTCAAGTCAATTTACTTGGCAACGTCAGTTTTATTGATGTGGAAATGTTAAAAGTTAGAGTTATTGGTAAAAGGAAAGGGTTAGGGTACATGGAAGTTCTTTCCTAAATTAAGAAAAGTGATTGTGGCGAATAACCCCAATTTGGTGAAATTGCTTTCAATTTGGCGTGAGAGCTCCTTCGTTCTTCTATCAACCACAAATCCTCCATTACTTGCAACAAACACTAAATCCTTAATTTCCAGAAATCCCAATTCCCCAATTTCCGGAAACCCTAAATATTCAACCATGAGAACCCCCAAATTCGCGAATCAATCTCGCAACTTTCTCCTCCATCAGAAACCAAGTCGAGCTCACAAGAACCTCGCGAGCACCATCGCAAACCACTGTTCTCCTTCAACCTTTGAGCAACATCGTTCTCATGCAACCACCCTCTTCCACCATGAAATCGCACGTCGACAAAACCCCTAAATTGTGCCGCCACCATCATCGAGCTACCTGCAATCATAAATAGACCTGCAAATTCAAACACAAACAAACCCTAACCATTGTCGCGCCTCCTATCTGCGATTCAACTTGTAAGAAACCACAAAACGCAAAAATCCCCAATGTCCAAAACGTAGAAAACCCAAATCGCTTAAATGAAACAACCCAGAAACAATGAAATTATGGAAGTGCATGAAGAAAGTATCACTCAACAAAATTATAAAATGCATGAGAAAAGTTATAACAAAAAGCATAATAGACTAATAAGGTTAATAAGAAGAAGTAGACATTGTATGTAATTATCTAGAGTAGATAATACATGAGGTGGAGATGAGTGAATGGGTGTGAAAAATAAGTGTAGTAGACGATAGGTTCGACTACTCAAAGTAAACCTTCTGGTACACACTACATATCGATTGACACATGAGTAAGAGGAATAGACAAGTGTATATTAAATACTATGGGAGTAGACCATTGCATGCCAAACAAAGTGATAGATGAGTATTGTGGAAAAAGGAGAGTTGAACAATGTAATTATTAGATGATACTAGTATTAGGTTAAAGAAGGACTACATAATGCATTAGAAAGTACTTATATAAGATGATAGAAGGACTAGACAATATAAACATCAAATGATAGATAAGAGGTAATGGTCACTAGTGAAAAAACGCTATTTAACGTCGGTTATTTTGGGCTTTTAACGTCACATATGGAACTGACGTCTATTCGGGTGACGTTAATTACACATCGGTCAGGATATGACTGATGTCTATGTAGACGTCGGCTGTGTACATCACCGACGTCTACATAGACGTCGGACATAGTTACAATAGACGTTTATATAGACGTTTGATCCATACAGGTAAGACGTCTCTGAGGTTGCTCCTGACTAATGGTGTGATTTGAGTTTACAATTTTATATTTTAGTTGAAGAGAATGTGTTGTATATTTTTTTTTCTATTGGATGGTTTTAAAAATATAGTGGAGGGAATTGGAGGGTGCAAAACGCAAGCCGCCAAAGAACGCCGCCCTAACGAAAACACATTTTAATCGGTTCAAATGAAAGATAATGCATCAAAGAGTGTTGTAATCAGAGTAAAACTAAATTAAAACGGTGCAAAAGTGAGAAAACGAACCTGAAAAGCGTAACCTGTAAAGAGAAAATGCGACGAAGATGATGAACAATGAGTGTGCGTAACGACTGTCTCGCGATTCAAATGAAAGATAATGCATGAAAGAGTGATGTAATCGTTGTAAAACTAATTTAATACAGTGCAAAAGTGAGAAAACGAACCTGAAAAGTGTAACCAGTAGAGAGAAAATGCGACGAAGTAACGGTGTTTTGGAAGTCGGTTCCCCTATAACAGACGTCTAAAGGGCTTTAGAAGTCGGTGATAGATGTCTAAATGAAGTCAAAAAGTGATATTGTAAATTTCTGGGTTTAGGGTTTAGACGTCGGTTCCCCCCAATAACAGACGTCTAAAGGGCTGTAGAAGTCGGAGTGGTGGGATCAGACGTCTAAATGGAGCCAAAAAGTGACTTTTTAAATTTCTGGGTTTAGGGTTTAGACATCGGTTCCTCCAATAACAGACGTCTAAAGGGCTTTAGAAGTCGGAGTGGCGGGATCAGACGTCTAAATGGAGCCAAAAAGTGACTTTTTAAATTTTTGGGTTTAGGGTTTAGACGTCGGTTCCCCCCAATAACAGATGTCTAAAGAACCGACGTCTAAAGGGCTTTAGAAGTCGGAGTGGCGGGATCATATGTCTAAATGGAGCCAAAAAGTGACTTTTAAAATTTTTGGGTTTTGGGTTTAGACGTAAGTTCCCCCAATAACAGACGTCTAAAGGGCTTTAGAAGTCGGAGTGACGGGATCAGACGTCTAAATGGAGCCAAAAAATTACTTTTTAAATTCGTGGGTTTAGAGTTTAGACGTCGGTTCTCCCAATAGCAGACGTCTAAAGGGCTTTAGAAGTCGGTCCCCCTCGTAACAGACATCTAAATAAAACAAAAAATTATTTTTTATTAACTTTTTCGTTTAGTTTTGGCGTCTAGTTGAGGGAGCCGACGTATATGAGGGCCTATAGACATCGGTTATGAGGGCCCTGACATCTATAATATTATAGACGTCGGGACCCCTCTTAATTGACGTCTATATTGACAACTTATTTATGAAAGTGCCACCGGTCATTAATTTACGTTGTACCCCATTTAACTGACGTCTAAGGGATGACGTTAAAAGTCAATTCTGCACTAGTGGGTAGGCAATATAAAATTTGATTATTTAATATTAATTTTTTAATTTGGAAGATTATTATCTCATTGAAAAAAATTTAAGAATTAATTATTTAATTTGGAAGGTTAGTTCACTACAAAGATTACCTTTCCTTTTCTATAAATGTAACAATAAAAGGTCCATAAATTTCAATATATACAATTTTAAGAAGCTGGGCATTTCTTGTAACCTCTTTATATATGTATTGTTTTGTTTTTTTTTCTTTTATACAATTCATGCACAAATTTATATCAATAAAATCCATATTTTTAGTTAATCTTTCCATCTTGTCCCCAGTATGACACAAACATTTATGACAAAGGAAAGGAAAGAGCCCATTCACTAAATTACATTTAAGGCCAACATTATGATGTAGAGTCATAAGTGTTTCAACAAGTCAATTATCCAAATTCATTTTGTATAAACCATCACAAAGAATACCAATAATAGTGAGATTGTTGTGCTTAAATAAATTGAAACATTCATTACTAAAATTAAAAATATATCTAGTAACATCAAGTTTAGATAACAAAACAAAATTCCAAGAAAAAAGGCATATAGAGTTTTCAATAAATTTAAATGATGTTTACTGTTAAGGATTAAACAATAAGTCTTAATTATTTTCATTGGAGTTTTCACCCTATTTCCTATGAAGATAATTTTTTTCATTTGGCCTTGTAGTTTGAATAAAAAACAATTTCTACATCGTATTATAAACATGAGTCATATATTTATAATCAATCCATCATGTATCACATTGAACTTTAGTTAAATTTTATTCAAACATACATAAACATTAAGGTTACCATTTTCTTCAAATCAAACCTTACATTTTTTACAATCCTTTTGGAATGTACAAATTTTCCACATAAATGACAATTATATTTCTCTTTAATTCTTTCTTCTAGATTTTCAGTCTTTTTTTCTTTATCATGTTCCTTCACAATTTTTTTTTTCCAGCTTCTTTTATTTCCTTGATGGTTTACATACTGGCCTTTGTTACTTTCCTTAATTTTAAGTCTTGTTTCTTTCTTAACCAAACACGCTATTCAATTCATACACATTTCAAAATAAACAAGGCGAAGAAGATCTCATTCACATCTATTTCCAAGGTCTTAAAATCTTGTTGCATTGTTTATTATTTCAATAACATGCTCGTGCATAATATATGAAACTTCACGAAGGTCCATACATTTATTAGTGTCTTAGCAAGAAACTTTTTTCTTTTTTTTTTTTATATTGACAATGGTAATTGTTAGTATTTGTTAGTAAGAAGAATTGAACTCACAACCCTTCCCACTCTTCCTTCCAAGTATATTGACAATGGTAATACGTATCATGCATGATGCTAACATAATTATAACATCAATAACAATTAAAATATTACGAATGAAATTTACATACTACTACCTTAGAGCATATAAATAAAATAAAACTAAACATGGACAAAATTGTGTACAATTATAATAACAATCTATATTATAGTGAGTTTCAATAAATTCATAAATCAAAAAAAAAAAAAATATATATATATATATATATATATATATATATATACACAAATTTAGCATCCTTATTTAATGAGTAATTCATAAATTATCATTAACTTAAAATTAAATAACTTTAAAATTTTGGTGACTAACAAAATTCCTCATACACTTAATTTCAAATAAATATCATTAATTTGGAATTGAATGAACATAAAAAATTGTCCTATGGTGAGAACAAATTATCATACATCTAATTCCAAACAAATATGACATACACATACTATTAATCATACATAGCACTTTCATTTTTCTTATCTTGGGTAAAACAATTCATATATTTTCTTTATCTCTTTCTTATGTGAAAAAAAAAATAACAATTTCATTATAACATTAAAGCAAAAAGTTCAATCAATTTGCATTGGAAACATTAATCTATCAAAATGACAACTTTTTCATCTAATGAAACAATATGAGCAGTAAAAACCTTATTATAATCATAATATAAGATAAAAAAAATTATTTTTCATATCAATGTAAAAACCATATAAATTAAAAATTCCTAAATTTCATAATTAGGGTTTATAAAATTGGGAGAAAAAATATAAGGAGAATCAAATAATTTCATAAAATTCAAATAGGATTTTAGAATTACAAAATTACGTGATTCTTCTGGTGCTTTAGAGATTGAGATGGATCACCTCAATCCTTTCTTATGAGAGATTGCATTCTTCCCTGTTCTAAAATCCAATTAAATTAATGATGATCCAAGGTTTCATTCCCTTTAATTCACTCTTCTATGATTTCTTATTATCTAGATGGAGAAACACACATACTTGTTAGAGAGGAACTTTGTTTATATAGATACATCCATATTATTTTGCTTATCAACAAATTGCTCCTCGTTAACCTAATTACTATAATTTATCCTTCATAATCTAATTTATTTATTTATTTATTAATCTTTTATACTTAAAGATGTCTTAATATGACACATAAAATCTAAGAATTTAGCTACAGATTATTTATCAACCTGTCAATTTATAGATACTGTAAGGGCCTGAAAATTCTTTTAAAGCCATTGGACCTTATAATTGGGGCAGCCAGGCCCATGAACTAAGGGTGCCTTAGTCTTAGAGGGAGGCTTTTTCAGAAGTCAGATTTCATTTGTTAGTTTTCCCTTCACTCTCTAGAACCATTGCCTTGCCCTAACCTTGTGCTCTGCCTTCTCTCTAGATTTCCAGCAAATTTAACCGTTCAATCTTGATTTTGAGGGTGTTCAAGCATTCACCGCTTAGAGAGCTTCATTTCTACTGAACGTTTTCTTCGTTCCGACTGGTAAGTCGTTTTCCCCTCTTTCTCTCCACTCTCTTGAACCTAGGGCATGTAACTTTGCTAGTTTCATGTTCCTCATGCGTGTTTCTTTTCATTCTTTGCTTATTCGAGCTCTAAGAGTTGTGCTCTATTACCAATTCGGTGATTTGTAGGTTCTGTAAGTTCAAAGTTGTGTGGGTTCTGTTAGGGTGTCTTCAATTGGCTTACTGTAGAAACCAAAGGTAGGGGGAGCTAGACATTCTCTTGAATTTTCTGAATGAGGTGTATGTGTATTGTATAGTGAAGATGATATGTTGTTTGTGCTTAAGTTAGGTTTTTAGTAACTTTAACCTATGAAGTTATGAATCTGTGAAATATTTACATGGAGGTATGTTATAAAGATTATTAAGAAAAGAAGGATGATGGCATTTATGCATGAGAAGCATTTATGCATGAGAAGCAAGTACTCAGAGATGCTGCACCAGGAATGTGAATACTTGAATTGGAACAACGCGTTTCAGTTTTTGAGAAGAAGAAGGGTTGCTTTGTAAAATAAAATATAAATAAAAAAAAGAGTGAGTTGTTTTACGAGAAATAGATAAGTAAAGGATATGAAGTTTGAGTGAATATTTTAATAGAGTGGGGTGAGCGTTAAGAATAAAAAGGTAACAGTGAAATGATGGGATTTTAGGTTTAAAAAGAAGATGAGTTTTTTATACTATAAAGGGAATAAAGTTTAGTGAATGGATTAAATGGTGTCGGCCCTCAAGAAATGATGGAAGAAGAGTTTTTCTTTTTGTATTTAATGGCATCAATGTTTGAGGTACAAAGGCTAGTATGGTTGCCTCAATATATATATATATATATATATATATATATATATATATATATATATATATATATATATATATGATTGATGATAACGGTTGGATTCGTCGCATGCTTAATTGAATAACGGTGAACACATGTCATTCATTAGAATTTTAGTATGATGTTGGAAATTGAGATGAATAGTTATCTTATATTGTTATATATCTTGAGTTTGGTTGATTACTATATGTAATGAGATTATGTATTGAGGTTATGATATGAGATTTGTGATTGGTTGAAAGATGTATGTTATTGGGATTACATTTGGAATGTATTGAGAATGTGATATCGGCCTTGCAATTGGTGAGTAATGTATATTGTTGAGATTACGTATATGTTGATTGTGGCAAAAAGTATATGATTACAAAGTGATGAAAGTACGATACAAGTGGTAAACCAAGTTCCACCTGTGTAAAATCTCTTGGTGAGATTCTTAGTATTTAGAATGAAAGTAGGAGCTCAGTCTTGGGGGTCTTCCTGACACTCCAATGATCTTTCTTCTCACGTAGAGAGGATTGAACCATGTGGTGAGGAGTAGCAGGAGGTCTTAGTCTTGGAGGCTTCCCGTATGCTCTAGGACGCGGAACAGACTAACCTCGTGAGTGTGGCATGGGGAACCCAAGTTTCATAAGCCACCACGGGTGCATGGCCCGCCATAGCTCGATTATCATTCTAAAGTCCGGACGAGTCAAGTCTAGAAGATAACATGCTAGGATCCGTGTTATAAATTGTCTTACTTGTATGTACTTTACTTGAACTTAATCTGGTATGTATATGTTGATATAATTGCATGTTTTTTATATAATTAGCTCACCCTTACTTGCTTGTGTTTGTGCCATGTCTGCGTTTGTTCTCTCTTGCGATGATCATCCACTTGGATGGGAGCAGATGGCGAGGAGGTTACATTGGAAACAACCTTGGATGGGGATGAAAATGTTGCAGTTTAGTTTACTAGGCTTTATTTTCTCTTGGCCTAGGATATTTTGGAGAACTTTGTCATGCTCTAATTTTTAAATTCTCTGTATTTCAAGGGAGAAACTCTAGTACTCCAGTTTTAAATTCTGAAGCTATATTTATAAGAGGTTTAATACCTTATTTGGTCCCAACTTTTATGGGTTTGGTTCAAAATGGTCCTATCTTTAAAAAAAGTTCATTAAAGTCCCTTAATTTGTTAAAAAAGGTTCAATTCGCTCCTTTTCGCTAACACCGTTAAAAATCTAACGGTGCAAATGACACCGTGTCCAAAGCTGTGTAGTGGAATGCATACGTGTAACGTTTGAAGACGTTGTACCGCCCACTCCGTCCTCTACAACCTCTCCCACAATATCCTCCGCCCCCTCACCCTCCACACCGACGCCTAGTGCTCCTCCGAGGCTCTCACCCCCGACGGCTACCTCCTCCAAACGACGGCTACATATTTTCATACCAGAATGAATACTATCTTCATATTTTTTATCCAATCCTGTTAATGCACCTTTATGGGCACTCACAAGTTGTTCAAAGGCAGTGGCAGCTGACTGGAGATCTTCATAACTACCTGATTGAGTAACTTTTCCATCCTCCATTACCTAGAATTTTCATTATAATATTTTTATTTACTAATCTAATATAAGGAAAAAAATATAGGAACCCAAATGAGATGCTTTACCAGGATCATATCAACTTCTGTGAGAAACTCCACTTGATGAGTAACTAGAATGACAATTTTCTCTCTTAAAGCAGTCATGACACAGTCCTGTAATTTTGTAGATGCAGCAGTTAGTTTGATTCACCAAAATCACGAGTAAGACAATAGTTTTACTATAATTAACAATATATAAGTGTTATTTTCATACATGGAACAAAATTGCGGCTGTTTGTGCATCAACTGCACTGAATGGGTCATCAAGGAGATAGATGTCAACATCATTATAAACTGCTCGAGCTAGTTGAATCCTTTGCCTTTGTCCTCCACTCATGTTAATGCCTCGCTGGCCTATTTCGGTAAGATCACCACGGCTAAAATCATTGATATCCATTTCTAAGGCGCAAACTTTAATGGCATTCTCATATCTGATTTTGTTCATTGGCTTTCTGAAGAGTATGTTATCTCGAACGGTCCCACTTTGTATCCAAGAAGTTTGAGAAACATAGGCTATGGTTCCACCAACATGGACCTGTTTGCCATTATTGTGAAATTTTAGAGAGAGAAAAGTGTTGTATACAAAGGTTATTAATGAATTTGGCTTGACAAAAAACCGTATTTGTTTGATTAATAACTCACAATTCTTGAGATCTTGGGAATCTCTCCAAGTACTGCATACAAAAGAGATGATTTTCCAGCACTAACCGGTCCACAAACTGCAATTTTCTGTCCCCATTTGATTTCTAGCTTCACCTCTCTTAAAGTTGGGGACACTGATTCATGATCCCGAATGAAAGCCACCTTCGGGATTCTGCGGAAAGCCCTCCAAAACAGGTCATCGTCCGACAAAGTATGAGTTAGGTTGGGCAGATGAAAGAACTCCCCCATGTCGAGAGGAGGAGGAGGAGGGGAAGAAGGCGGCGGTAATAGTGGTGGTGAGGTTGCAGTCAAATTGGTGTTTGGATGTGACACCAACTCAAACGTGACACGTATGCATTTCAACACACATCGTTGGACACAGTGACATTTGTACCGTTAAGTTTTTAACGGTGTTAGCGAAAAGGATTGAATTGAACGTTTTTTAACAAATTAAGGGACTTTCATGAACTTTTTTCAAAAATGGGACCATTTTGAACCAAACTCAAAATTTGGGACCAAATAAGACATTAAACCTTTATAAGATGACTATAATTCTAATTACTCTTGACTGATTTCCTATATTATACATGATGACGCCTTTATTATATGTATGTCTTTCTATATATTTTGGGACGTCACAAATACCATTGTAAATTATTGGGAAATTAATATGTAAGTAAGTAATTTACTCATGAGCGTATTCATGCTTTGTTTACATACAAAAAGTCGTTAATAATGATTTTTACGAGTCAAATTTTGAAAAAGAGATTATTTTCATTCATACTGGTTTGTCATACACATAATTTCAGGTTTGTTTAACGAGTTTGACCTCGTTAATCAAATAATTTTTTTCATAGTGAATAGAAGAAAACTAAGGGATTGAGGTTAAGGCAGACTTAAGAGAATCATCAAATCCATACTAACACATGCATATGCCAACCTTTTTATCTTTTTTCTTTCTTTATATTTAGGTTCAAGGAAAAAGGAACATAAATGAATTTTGGACTATTAGACGAAACAATAGTGCACAATCAACGAAAACACTAAAACCATTCATCCAATATTGCGTGCTGGTTTGAAAATGAATCACGCGGTTTTATGATTTCTCCAAACGAAGAACTATGTTATTTTCTCATTACTACAGTTTTAGTTGACTTTGCAACTCATGAACGTGGAGATGAAGTTGCTCACTTCACTTTCCAGCGTAAAATTTTGAATCAGAATCAACAAAGTCAAAAAAAAGAAAAAAGGAAGCTTTCATTAAAATTGCACTTTAGCCACAGCTAAGGGTTAAATAGATGAAGCATAAGTTGATAGTTTGATTGAAAACAAAGATGGGATCATTTGTTCCTCCTCTTTCTCCATCTTTGATCTCCAAGACCCCTCAACAAGTGCATCAAGTTTTCCTTAGCTTTAGGGGTGAGGACACACGTTACACTTTCACCAGCCATCTTTACGCAGCATTAAGAAGGCTTCAGGTAAAAACTTACATTGACAACGATTTGGAACGAGGCGATGAGATATCACCCTCACTTCTTAAGGCAATCCAGGATGCAAAAGTCTCCGTCGTTGTTTTCTCCCAAAACTATGCTTCTTCACGCTGGTGCTTGGATGAGCTCGTCAAAATCACCCAATGTAAGAACAACACTGGCCAAATTATAGTGCCTATTTTTTACCACGTTGACCCAACCCATGTTCGCCATCAAACTGGTTCCTATGCACATGCTTTCGCGTCGCACGAAAAACGTTTCGTTGCTGACATGAATAGGGTTCAAACGTGGCGGCTTGCACTCACTGAAGTAGCCAATATCTCTGGCTGGGATTGCTTGACCACAAGGTAAAACACCACATCTTTCTTCTGGGTAGCTTTCAATTACTATTAGATGTTCCCTGTTTTAATATTGCAATACTTTTTTGAAATTGATGAGCACAGTGTGGAGTCTGAACTAGTAGAGATAATTGGTAAGGATATATTGCAAAAGTTGGAGTCCATCACAGGTGGTGGCCTAGAAAGACGCATTGGGTTGCAGAAGGAAATGGCACAGCAGAAACTGGAGAAGTTACTGAGAACGGGTGATCTGAGGGACATGGAAGAGTTGATCACAGCAATGCAGCAACTTGGAGAAGTGAAATTGGAGAAGGCGATGCAATCAGATGATTCAGGCGTTTGGAGGGAGGTTATGGAGACGTATGAACGTATATTGCAGCTAAAACAAGACAAGTGGATGCGAACACTTAGTACAAAAGACATGCAGGATTTGATGAGTACGAGGGGGCATGTTATGCACATTCAGAGAGAGCAATCCAACCGTAGGATGGGGTTCCGCGGTATATAGATGCCTCATTATGTAATCTAAAAAAAACCAAATCAAACCTATGTAATTTGGATTGATTTAATTTTTGTACTTTTGAAATAATTTGTTACTTATTATTTGATTAACAATGATTTAGCTTAAAAGTATTTATAATGTGAATGAATTTAAGACAAAACATTATATATTAGTTGTTTTCATATATAATAGGTTAAAATAATGTGACTATGAAAGTTTTTACTATGTTAAAGCTTAGGAAAATTAACCTTAAAATATAGGGTAAGCAAAGGAAAAGTTTTTGTTGGATTCAATTAAATTATTACACATTACATTATTTAATTGATTTACATAAAAAAAAAAAAAAATCCTTACTTTACAAGTTACCGAATATAAAGCATCATTTTTAACTTAATCAAATTACAAATTTCAAAAACTATAAATATATTCAATATATAGTAATAATTATTTTCTATGAATAACTAATTGTCAAAATTTATTAGTAAAAATATTGTCAATAATATTTATTTATGGATAACTTCTATAAGTAATTATCTATATTATTCGATTTATGATATTTGTCGAAAAATTTTATAATCAAATATTGGATATTAATGAGAAATTTATCTAGCCATAAATTTTGTCAATAATGACATAATAAATTCAAATATAATGGATTATATTTTCTTACCTCATATTGAATTTTAGAGATAAATTAATAAATCAATTAGGCAACAAAATAAACAATCACATCCAATATGATATTAATATCCACACAAACATGTTTATGTTTATAATGGACACTAGTATAACTAACAGAATATACCGTGGTTATTTTTCATTATACGTTGCGGTTTATAAACCGTGGCATATTTAGTCGTGGTAGTAAGTTAGAGAATTTAGGCCGCGGTTACAACTGCGGTAAAATGATTGGGGAATATACTGCGGTTGTAGTAGGAATCGCGGCCCAAACCCCTTTTTCTTAAAAAAACATATATCCACAGTATAGGCCGCGATTGGACCGCGGTAAAAAACCCAGGAATAGACCGCGGTTCGGGCACTAACCGCGGCCATAGGTCTTAAAAAAAAAAACGAACACTTTATACCGCGGTTGTGACATATTCCCCTGCAGTTTTTTAAAATAGCAGGTCTGTTTTTGTGATATCCACTACCACAAAAATAGACTTTCATATCAAATACACGTTCAAATTCATTTTCAACACAATAAACACATGTTGAAATGTATTTTAACATCAAATAAAGTACAAAGTCTAATAAAATACAATCTAATCAAATGCAATGTTTAAATCTAGTAACTAAGATCTATTGTATAATCTAACTATATACTTTGCAGCAATGTTCCTCATGAATAATAATGGCTTCTCAGGAACTGGTGTAGTATTCTTGAATTTCTACACAAGAAAATTCATATTAATTAGTGTATATGAATTTTAAATTTAGGAAAAAATCAAAATTTGTTAAAGTTAAATATTACCGTTTCCCAGCCTCTTGTGATGTGAGAACAAACAATTTGGGCCATCCAATACATTACATAGTATCCGCACTCATATGACCCATTTTGTCTGTTACACTACAATATATCATCACAGTTGTAAATAGTTAGTGAATAACATTAAAATAAAACAACTATAAGAAAGTATGGCTTTAGCATATGTCAAACCTTGAGAGAAATCCAAACAATCTTTCTACTGTTAGCAATTGATCTCCCAACCATCATCATACTAGCTGGAATAGCACTATATATAAAAAAAGGTTTTAGCATTCATTTATATAACAAAGAAAGTCCAAACATTGACGTTCTTACCAATCAATTGCTTGTCTGAGATGCGTGGGAGGAGGCCTGTGCAATGAGCAGAACCACAAAGCATAGTTCTCTTGCATAGACATAACAAGAAGTTGTCAATGGCGCTTGAAATTCATAATAACTTAACTATTATATATTAAAATCACATATGGAACTTTATTATGTTAACAAAGTTCACTTACCCGGATATATAAGGCAAAAAGTATATTTTCTTGCCGCGGCCAAAACTTCTTATCAGATTTGTGTTGATATGATCAAAATCATTTGATTCATGAATTGATTGGGGATCAATGAATCCATAATCATCAGAACGCCCCAACTTGTTACTGACCCCAGACATATACCTGAAATCAAAAATTAACTTTCATATAAGNATACTTGATATATAAATCAATTTTATATATAAATAATTGCTCACAGACTTACATCATCCATAGCTGAATAATTGAAATATTCAACTCTTGTGTTCTCGACGCAAGCTCACTGACATCTTGGCTATGAAGGTATATTGGGACCTCAGAGCCTGTCCCAAATACATTAGCATCATACTCAACCTCCAAAGGCTTATCTTCAAGGATGTCAGCAAGTAGATGCAATGAAGCAAGAGGATCATCCTCAGATAGAGGAATCTTCTCCTGTGCNTGCGTCTGTTGTTACATGAAAAAATAAGATAAGTTTTGACATCAATAACCTTTAAAATTGAGAAGTGTAAAGAAGAATTTCATACCGAGGGGTCAGAAATTGAACCAACCAAATGTTTAGGCCAAGCGATAAAGGACTTCAATGCTTGTTCCACAGTGAAAATCTCTTCTGTGGCCAGAGGAACTGAGGCATCTGGTATGATCATTTCATCCACTGAGACCTTCACCTCATCCTCTAATAGTTGCATACCATGAACAATAGTCGCTGACCTAAATAGTGTTCCACGAGCTACCAGGACCGTCTCGGTATCGTCTAAAATGTATAGCAGACATGGACTAGCATCGTCCATGTCATCCCCTGGGACGGCTGGTGCGGAACAACTTCCTTTCCCGCTTCTCCCTGTCAGAGTAAATGTTAGATTATACAAAAGATAGAAATAATTTCATATAAATGTTCATTAAATTTACCTGTGGGAGGCACAACATGTTCCTGTGCCTGTACAGGAAATGGCACCGGGTGCATGCCATAGGTCTCCAACCGCTGTGGAACATGGAGCTGAACTCACTATACAATTCAGCCCTGAGCTCTGATCTAACCTTGTTTGTGATCTCTTCTGTAAGGTCCGCTCGGACCTTTTTTGTGATCTCTTGTGTCATCCTTTCTCTTTGTGCTTCGTTGTATGCATATGAAGGCTGACGAGAAGAGCTCCCAAAATAATCTTTAGTTCCTACTCCAGGACCAGCAGCACGTACACATCCAGGGTGCTCAGGTCGTCCAATCGCAGCAGCAAGAATATCCTGGCGACCCTCTGGAGTGAATTGACCTTGGGAGCTCTACTCAACCAAGGAGTCCTGTAACATTACAAAACACCATTATTCTTTAAAAAGTTCAATGTAGTATGTATAATTACAATTATTATTATTTTAGGAACAATGATAACTTACAATTCTTTCAGAAATTTCTTGTGCATGTCGGAAGAGTAGGTGCTCGATGGTCTCATACGAGCCAACTTCCATTTTTCATGTCTAGAAGGTGGAGAAGGAGGCTGAGGGGGGCTACCACCCTGAGATGGTGGTCTAGCATCTGCCTTTTGCTTGAGGATTTTCTCCTCAAGCTTCTTATACCCACCACGAGATAATAGGTGGGGGTTTTTGTTATGAGAACTTGTTCCTTGTGCTTTGCTTCTAATTGTCTGTCACATACACATTAATTAATTAGTTCATATGATATATATTTGTTAATGAGGAATTGAATAATATCAAATATACTAACCTGCCATTCCTCTGACATCCGACTCTCTTTAAAAAGCCGCCAAGTCTCCTCATCAATGGACTTATATGAACTACATGGAGACTTATGTTTAAGGTGTCCAANGATATATCTTGATGTCAACTTANTTTTAAAGTTTCTAAAGTTTTCAACAACAGTTGACAAACACTTATTTCTAAGTGTTGCGACATTTGGAATGTCAAATGTCATCTGAAATAAACATAATAAAGTTGTATCAGTACAAAATTAGCAATATAAACAAATTTTAATTCAAATGATATTAACTAACTTACCAATATATCGTTCCATATAATGTTCCGATCAGCCTCAGACGCATGATCAAAAGATGGAGTGAGAATACTAATCCTATCATGTGCCACTACTCCAAGGTATGATCAGAAGTCATCTGCATAGGGGCCAGTTGCCACACCCGTGATCACGTACACATTTACTAGAGTTCTTTCACCACTATTCTTTCTAATCAAAAGTTGTTTCATCCTATTGGGTAGAGCTGTCAAAACGGGTAACCCAGCTCGACCCGGCCCGGCCCACCACGGGTTGGTCACTTAGTGAGCCAACCCAACCCAGCTCATTTATTAGCGAGCCAAAGAAACTTGAACCCGGCCCGACCCACCACGGGTTGGTGGGTAAAAGGGTTGGCTCACTAACCCATTTAATTACATTTTTTTAAAATAAAAAAAAATACAAACTTTCTCTAATTTAAATTTAAACAATTTTCACTCTCAAAAAATTATGTTAAAGACAATTCAAAATAATAATAAAAAGTACAATATAATCCAAATGTCATCCAAAAACAAACACAAAAAACATATAAATAAGTTTCTTATATTCATCATTTTTTGTTCTTGTTGTAACCCTTGACCCTTGTTCTTGTTGTCTCCAAATTCACTAATAAAGATTTTCCTAATATCAAAACAATTCCGATAATCAATAGAAAAATATTAGTAAAAAAAAAAAAAGAACCAGTACTCAACAACATCAAACAAAAATTAATAGTTTAATCTATAACATAATTTCTCAAATTCAAAGATATCAAAAAGANNTTATTCAAATAATGTATACTCAAATTGTTTAAATAAAATGAACAAAAACTTATACAAGAATGTTAGAACATGAAAAAATCATTCCATGTCTTCAAATCCCCCAGAACAAAAAACAAATTTGCAAACCCTTATTTTTGTCATTATAGGGTTTTTGAAAAAAAAAGAAAGAGAAGTGAGAAAACAAAAATGTGGAGAAAATAGAAGAAAAAAAAATGAAGGGTGTTTTACATGATCCTTGAAGAATTTCAATGAAGTGAGGGTGAGAGCACCGTCAAATGAGAGCATGTACCATGAGAGTGATTTGTGAGAGCAGATGTTACTGTTTTTGGTATACACAATGAGTGAAGAAAGTATTTTATTTTTTAGGGTTTCATAAATAAAATAATAAATTAAAAAAATAAAATTAGGTAGGCGGGTTGGTGGGCCAACCCGGCTCACCATGGGTTCAACCCGCATGAGCCGGGTCTAAATGAGCCGGGTTGAAATCTGACCCGCATATAAGTGGGTTGTATTTTTCAAACCCAACCCGGCCCGAACCCGTGACGGGCCGGGTTGGCTCGCGGGTTGTGACCCATTTTGACGGCTCTACTATTGGGTCTTCTAGTGGATTTGGTAGGGGGAGCCTCATCTCCTGAAGAATGTGGATGATCAACCATATATCTGTCAAAATAAATTGCAACATGAAATATTAATAAAAGACTTATGTAATATCATATAATTTAACAAAACATGTAATAGTAATCATAGGAAATATATAAAAGGAAAACTTATGTGATATTAATAAAATACTTATACAGAAATTGAAAATTCATACATAAAAATGGATTCATCATATGTATATTCCCTCATCATGATNTGACCGAATTGCATGTACATCGTTGTCAACTAGAGATTGGTCATCCAAATTTGTTATAGTTTGCAATGAATGGTTGTCAGCAATATGAATATTAATCATATTGTCTTCGTTAACTTTAAATTGTTTTTTGCCTTGAAGAGCGACATACCAATGGTCAAACGCAGGATCTTTGACATAAAAAACCTGAGATGCTTGATGAACCATGATAAACGGTTAGTCTAGGTAACCCACCTTTCGAAAATCAACCAATGTCATACCCGATTCATCTATTTTCGCACCAGTCTTATTGTCAAACCACTTACATTTGAACAATGGAACAAAAAACTTGGTGTAATCAACCTCCCGTATCTCTTTTATTATACCATAATATCGCATTGATCCAAGTACAGGAGATTGATCTTTTGATGTGGAAAATTGAAGCGACTCAGCTTCTAAACTGACTCCACTATTTTGTATTGTGCTTTTATCATCCAAAGTCTTCGTATAGAATGTGCAATTATTGACTTCATAACCTGTACAACACACGGCATCAAACTTCAAACAATTTGCAAGCCACAATAAAGTTTGAGAAGAATGTGGCTCTTTGTCAATTTCAGATTTGAACCAAGATATAAATGTTTTGTTATGCTCCATCAACTGCCATTTCTCTGATTGTCTTGGATTTTTATTCTTAACAATGGCTTTGTGTGCTTCCAAAAAAGGGGATCACCTCATTTGTGTTGTTCAATATATAAAGATGCGCTTGCAACAATTCTTCGCGATCTTTTGTCACCACAT
>NC_028357.1:11410343-11458336 GCF_000741045.1 Vigna radiata var. radiata | reverse complement strand
ATATATATATATATATATATATATAATTTTATTTATGACTTTGAGTTTTGTTTCCAACAAAGTTAAAATCCTTGTTAAAATTATATATGCCTCGGTCAAAATTGTTATTCTAACTTGGTGTATAACTCTAACAAATTATGTATTTGATGGTGTGGACTAAAATTAAAAAAATTTTGTATTTTACATTTAAATGTTTTTAAAACAAAAAATTCCAATAAAAACCCAACTATCACAATCACTAACCAAATTACAACAGGATTTTCAAAATTCAAATTAATACAACCATAAAATCCAAAGGTTATATCCAGCAAACTCAAAACTTTTATTCAACCACTACTAAACATTTGATGTTATACAAACTCAAAAACTCAAATACAATAGTTTGATTAACTTACCATGATGGGCAGCACCAAAGATAGTGGGGGCGATGGCAGCAGTGGTTACGAAGGTGAGAAAGGTAGTGACGACCACGCGACGCTGGTGGAGGAAGCCCTTCGGGAGAACAACGGTGGCGGCGAGGTTGAGGCGTAGCGGCAGGCGCGACAGAGAGGAATGGGAGGCGCGGCGGAGGCTGGCTAACGGAGAGACCAAACTTTGCAAATGGGGCGCGACGGAGGAGAAGCTCTGAAACTATGTTTTGTGCGAAGTGTAGAAGACAAAACTGTTTGTCTGTAAAAAAATTTTAACCTTCAGAGGAGCATCTACCGCGGTTCAACACTTACCCACTGTAAAAGAGCAGCATATACCGCGGTTGTACACCTAACCGCGGCCTATTCTCCCGTTAAAAATTTAAATTTTATTCAGATAAGGGTATAGCCGCGGTTGCGGGGGAACCACGGCCTATTCCCTGCCGTTCTGAATCCCTCAACTGCCTTTTGGGAAATGTCAGAAGTTGGCAGGGGGGAATATGTCGTGATTCTCTGAACAACCGCGACATATACCTCTCTACCTTCTAACATTCTCCATCCCTAACTGCCTTTTGGGGAATGTCAGTAGGTTGCAGGGGCTGACTGTCAGAAGGTAGCAGGGGTATATGTCGCGGTTCCTCAGAGAACCGCAGCATATTTCCCTGTTATTTAATTTTTTTCCTGACGTGGCATCAAAGGTGATGGTTGACTGGGGTATATGCCGCGGTTAAGAGGTGAACCGCGGCATATAAGTTCGATTTATTTACAAAACTGCCACCGCGCACCATTATGCTGCGGTTTCTGGTGAACTGTGGCATAACGTGCATTGTATAAACCCTATTTTTTACTAGTGGGAATTCAAACAAACAAAAGTTTTAAAAATATATGTTGATAAGTAATAGAGTGTGTGTAACCTCTGCCTAATATTCCTTTGGTAATCCTTTCTGATGAAACATACATATCATCGTTTTCATTATGATTCAATTTTTTTCCGTCACTAATCCCATTTTGTTGAGGAGTTTAAAGTGTTGTTAATTACAAAACACAGTGAATTGTCCTCAAATGTACCCTTTCTCATTATCAGACTGTAAATCTTGAATTGTGCAATCATTTTGCTTTTCTATCCATGGTTTGAATCTTCAAAATACATCTGCGACTTTTTAGACTTGAGAAAGTAAATCTAGCACATTTGAGCGAAATCATCAATAAAGATGATATAATATTTACTCTCCTTAAGTGAAGGAGTCCTTTAAGGTCCAACCAAATCTGTGTGAATTAGCTATAATTGCTCTGTCCAGATTGCTTGTTTAAATGGTAATCTGATAGACATTCACAACTTAGTAACTTAGAATCCATATGAGGTAAGCCATAAGCCAATTCCTTTCGTTACAAATTCAGGCACAACTGCATGATGAAAATGACCCAATCTCTTATGCCAAATTTTTGCACTATCTATCGTAGCTGGATAAGAAATTTTCTCTCCATTCATTGGATCAAATGACAAACTTGATCCTCTCATTTTGATACTAAAAATGCCTTTGTCATTAAAGATGACTTCAAATCCTTTCTCAACTACTTGACCAACACTTACCAAGTTTTGATCAATCTCATCTACATACAAAACATCATGAATTAATTTTGTACTTGCACAACTTTCAATGGCTACATTGCCCTTTCCTTCAATAACAATCAAATCATCATTGCCAATTCCAACTTTTGATACCTATGATCCATCCAACTCTTTAAAAAAAATTTCATCCTGAGTCATGTGGTTGGTACAACCACCAGCCATTAACCACATTCACTTGAGTTGCTGCTTGAGAAACATGCTGCTACAAATAATATTGTTTCTCCTCTTGTTTGATCTGCAACTTGAACCACATCCTTTGGTTGAATATTGCTTTTGTAGATTCAAACATGATGTCCTAACTTGTTGTACTTTCACGCTTAACATTAGGTCTTCTCCAACATTTGAAAGGAGGATGACCCTATTAGCCACAATGCTTACAAGGAGGAAATCTTTTTGTTTTTGTGTCCATTATTGTTGCCGGTTGCATCTCTTGTGTGCTAAAGTTCTTCCTCTTGTATTTCTTCCACTTGTTTTTCTCTCTTTGGTTAAGTTGCAATTTTGTCTGCAATGCTCGTTCCACATAATCCTCGTCTCTTATTATCCTTCTTTGTTCTTGGATTTGCAAAGCATTTTGACAGATCCTTTGTGTTCTCCAAGAAAATAATAGTCACCAATACTTTCTCAACAATTTGTGAATTGAAAAATTAAAAGCCAAGCAATCTTAATCTGTTAGCAATGCCACAAAGTTTATTAGCATACTCTTTATAGTTTCAGACTCCTTCATTTTCTACAACTCAAGTTCTGGAATCAAATTTAGGGATTGCATTCCCTTAATTCTATCATCTCCTTCGTATTCATCCTTCAAAAAAAAAAATCAGATTTTAAATGCTGAATGAATTATAATAATTCTCGTGAAAATGTCTTTCAATACCACAGCCAACAAAGAGGCTTTTGCCTTTGACTTTCTTCCTTTCTTCTCCTTGTGATTTTTCATCTGCGCTAATGTTGGATTTTCTGGTTAGGGAGAAACTTCGTAGTCCTTTTCAACAGCTTCCCAGACATCATTGAACTCTATATGTGCCTTCATTCTTATTGTTCAGATATAAAAATAAGCATACAGGGTGCTAGTGCTGTGTTTGGTGTTTCATAATCCTTTTAATTATATTAATTAATTGAAGCAAGATGTTTTGGTCTTTTTGTGCAGAGTTACACTCACAGGTCCTCTAAGACTCTTGATACCAATTTGTTGGTAAAAGACACTTTAAACACTTAAAGGAGGAAAGATAATAATCTTATTTAAATAATCTTGTAACATAAGCACAATAACAAGTTGTAACAACTTCCTAAATATAATTAAATTAAAATAAATAACTTGGTACCTCGTGCACACGTTCAACACAGTGACATTCTAAGTCACTCTGCGATCTTCTATAATCTACTTCAGTCTTTCGTGTCTTCACAGAATGAGATATTTTCACCAACCATGTGAATATCTTTCTTCTTACCTTAGCTTCCACCTTATCCGCTTCATCCAGTGAAGAAGATAAGGGTTGATATGGAAACATCGCTGATCTCTTTACATCAATTTTTCCGAAGAAATCCCTCGTTGTAATATACTTGATTGAGTCCTTCACCATGTCTACAAGCCCCCCTCCTATGCTTTTCTCCACAGCCACCACAGACAACAGCCACCAAAGCCAACAATTGAGCCACACACACCTCATCCACCTGTTGAACCAACACACCTCTATGCCTCAACTCAAGCAAATTCACGCGCAAACGCTACGAACAGTTGACACCAACCACCCACAAGCTCTTTTTCTCTATGCAAGAATTCTTCTTTACTCCTCTCTGGCTGATCTCAACTACGCCACTCGTGTCTTTCACCACTTTTCGCACCCCAATTCTTTCATGTGGAACACCCTCATAAGAGCCTACGCTCGAAGCACCAATACCAACCACAAACACAAGGCCATGGAGCTTTACAAAGCAATGGTGACGGGGAAAGAGAATACCGCAGTTCCCGATAACCACACGTTCCCTTTTGTTCTGAAGGCTTGCGCTTACACGTTTTCTATTTGTGAGGGGAAACAGGTGCATGCGCACGCTTTGAAACATGGGTTTGAGTTAGACACACACGTTTGTAACAGTTTGATTCATTTTTATGCGACATGTGGTCGCTTAGATTCGGCAGAGAAAATATTTTATAAGATGAATGAGAGAAGCGAGGTTTCCTGGAATATCATGATTGATTCTTACGCAAAGGGTGCAAAGTTTGACACTGCTTTGAAGATGTTTGGAGAGATGCAGAAGGAGCATGACCCTGATGGGTATACTATGCAGAGTGTTTTCAGTGCTTGTGCTGGTTTGGGTTCTTTATCTTTGGGTTTGTGGGCACATGCTTATATTTTGAAAAAGTGTGACAAGAATATTGTGGATGATGTTTTGGTCAACACTGGTTTGGTGGATATGTATTGCAAATGTGGGGAGTTGGAAATTGCAAAGCAAGTGTTTGAAAGCATGCCTGCTAGAGATGTAAATTCATGGAATTCAATTATCATGGGTTTTGCAATGCATGGTAAGGCTGAAGCTGCGTTGGACTATTATGTCAGAATGGTCAAGTTAGAGAAAATTGTTCCCAATTCAATCACTTTTGTTGGTGTTTTATCTGCATGTAACCATAGAGGAATGGTAGACGAGGGCATTGTTCATTTTGACATGATGAATAAGGAGTACAATGTGGATACAAGATTAGAGCATTACGGTTGTCTTGTTGACCTTTTCGCTCGAGCTGGGCGCATCGATGAGGCTCTAAAAGTGGTCTCAGAAATGCCAATCAAACCAGATGGTGTAATTTGGAGGAGTCTTTTGGATGCTTGTTGCAAGCAACACGCAAGTGTTGAGCTAAGTGAAGAAATGGTAAAGCAAATATTTGAGTCAACGGGGAGTGTGTGTAGTGGTGTTTATGTGCTTTTGTCAAAAGTATATGCTTCAGCTTGTAGGTGGAATGATGTAGGGTTGCTTAGAAAACTAATGAGTGATAAGGGTGTGACTAAAGAACCTGGCTGCAGCTTAATAGAGATAGATGGAACGGTTCATGAATTTTTTGCAGGGGACACCACTCATCCACAGAGTGAAAATATATATAAGTTTGTGAGTGAAATCGATGACAAGTTACAATCAATAGGTTATTTACCCGACTACTCAGGAGCAACTATGGTTGATGAGGCTAACGATGGTAAACAGAATACTCTAAGATTGCATAGTGAGAGACTTGCCATAGCATTTGGAATCTTGAACTCAAGACCAGGCATTCCAATTAGAGTGTTCAAGAATCTTAGGGTGTGCAATGATTGCCACAGGGTTACCAAGTTGATCTCCAGAATATATAATGTGGAGATAATTGTAAGAGATCGAGCCCGATTCCATCACTTTAAAGACGGAACTTGTTCTTGTATGGATTATTGGTGATTCATGCTGGTGTTCAAGGTAATATGTATATTTGAAAATCACATTCTAGAAAAAGAAGGATTGAATTCATTCTTTAAACAGTCCTTATGTTAACAAAGAAGGATTGATTTATTCAACAAATATCTCTTCATATATACGAATGTTATGATTGAATCTCTGAACAAATGTCTAAAAGACATTATTATATATCAACATATCACTCCATGTTAGTTTATTAAACTATTAGTATTTGTATGCATCTTTCTTCTTCAAGATTCTTATCTTTCGGCGGGGAAATTGTAACATCTCCAAGAATGATTCAAAGCAAAAGCCTCAGTAACAGGACTAAATGGAACACACGTACTAGCTGCATCTGGAATTTTTTATCAAGAAATTGTAAGATATATTTTAAAGTGGTTCACCTCTTTCAAAAACAGAACATGTGATTCCAACAGAGCATAATGCATAATGTGGGCACCGAATCATGTTGACAAATAAACTTATTGAGTCAATATGATATTGATTTTACAATGCAAAGATCTACCAGGTGAAACCTCCAATCTTTATTTCATTCCATGCAGTAAAATTACAAACAACTGAGGCAAAATGAATATCTGATTAAAAAAATGTTACTGATCTTAAAATTCATGTATGGCTAAAAATAACTTACCTCTACTTTTCTGACAGTGTCTATACAAGTGGCTTAAAAAACATGAAAAAAGAAAAATACCAAAAAAATTAGATACAATAAAATATCTGAATCCATATTAATAAACTGAGATTAAAGCTAGCACTAATAAATAAGAAGCCCAACAAAGGCTTCTGCATAAGAATCGTCTACATTCTACAAAGTATTGTACATCACTTAATAGTGGATATTGCTGACATGAGCCTTACCAACATACTTTAAGGTACAATTTGACCTCCACGAATTCTTCCTTACGATTCAAGGGAATCACTTGAAATAGCTGAAGTTTTGCAACAAATTCTTAAATGTTATCACATAAAATTTGAAACACGCTTTGGATCACAACGTAAATAGGCCTTGCATTTCAGTAGATTCAAGACTCCAACAAATCTAGCTTGTCAAAGTAGACCTTGCTCCTCAAAGTCTTTTGCCACTGAAACACCAGAACAAGACGCAAATGTTAGTTCAGCACGATAACATATAAGACAACTCTAACCAAAACGTGAGGAAGAAGAAGCCAAATAGTGTAACTGAAGTCTTTTGTTTACTTTGAACAATCGAATCAGCATCACAGGAATGTTATGATTTCTTAGAATCTCCGTGAACATGCTACATAAGTGGTAGAGATGTAACTTCCTTACTTATCAGCCATTACCAAATAATATAAAATGGGAAATGCTAATATTCGCTGAATAACTTTTATGACATTTGACGAACTATAACTAGATTTTTCCTTGAAATGAAACAATAACCAAGTCCTTAAGAAATAGTTGATTTTTCTATGAAGTAGAGCAAAATATGTAAAGCATGCCAACTTGAATACTTATAAACAATCATATAGGATTTTGAAGTTCATAAGAGAATTATAATGAATAAAGCCATCAACATAATCCTCAATTCTTCAACATAATACTTCTGTTGTTTTGCTCAACGTCCATCATAATTTATACGATCCAAGATATCTTATAGGTAAGTGCGCACAAATTTGGCTGGAAAGAGAGAAGAAAAGTGAGAGAAAATAGCTTATAACTTATAAAACTCCGGTTTAAATAAATTTGAATAACTAAATATCTTTTCTAAACGTCAGACAAAAAAAAAAAAAAAAACTGCCCGACATAGAGGTTTCAAAATAATAACAAATCTAGAAAACAGCCACAGCCGATGCATGTTACTTCAGCGCAATAATCTAGGAATCAATTTGTTATTTTTATCTCCTAAATTTTAGCAGAAACAGTTTAATGAATTCCCCATAAAGCACACTATTTAACCTCAGAAAAAACAGTGAAGTTGATGAAATTGGGTAACAAAACAAGTACAATACTTGAGAAGAAAAACATTTGACAAGGGGAAGACTGACCTTTAGACGCGGGAAGAACCAAAACAACCTGCATGGTGACATTGTTGGGAGGAAGCTGCAAGCGAAGAGGGTAGAGTTTTCCATTTAAAGGACTTCGAGTACATACAATAACTCCCTCAAGCCCCGTCTCTTCCTCAAACTTCCGAGTCAACTGCTCAACCCCATTCCCTTTGAAAGCCAAAGAATAACCCTGCACATTCTCATCATCCACGTCCCCATTATCCTCTGCAACATGGTAGTATATAGTCCTTCCCTCCGACTTTGGTGGCGAACCCACATATGAATCCGTTGACTACAAACCCATCCAAATAAAACATTAACAGTCTAATCTTCATACAACACTAATTTATGAATCACTTTCCATGACTTTGTCCCTCAAAATTGGATTTTAGTCTTTAGAAGTTACATTTCAACATAACACATTTTCGTTCCAACTAAAACCTCATCATTCATATTATGCATTAAATTTTTACAGTCACAACTAAAATCAAATTTGAAGTTACTTTCAGAAGCAATTAATAACTAACAGTAGTTCCTTTGCCATCATGTTACTGATACCGATTTTACTAATGATTAATATATGTCTACAACAGAGTACATTAATAAAAACTATTTACTGAATCAATTAACAAATTTCAATTGCACAATAACATGATCCTATCACAATAAAAGAAACTCTGTATTCCAGTTGACTCCAGGCAATTGAACAATCAATCAGATGCATCAATTAACAAAAGTGTGAAAGAAAAAGGCATATACACATACCTCTTGTCTGGAGAAAGTAGTGGATTTGATGGAAACGGCAGAGGGAGTAGAGGAATCGAAATCGAGGGAATCGGAGTGAGGAATAGGAGGAGGAGCAGGGGACACGACGTGGATCTCCAACACATCAACATCCCACAAGATCCAATCCTGTGTGGCGGTCCTATGAGGGATATCGTGCGTCACAGAGTTCCTCCAAGGTGGGAGGCCCCCGTTGGCCCTCAGAAAGTTCCCGTAACGGGTCTTCAGCTTCACCTGCGCGCCCTCCCGCACAGGCTCCCACTCCACGGAGGAGTCCAGCCGCCGCGGCACGCTCTGCACAACCTTGCGCCCCGTCACACCCAGCAGCAACGGCTGGTTCGACGCCGTTAAATACTTGCCGTAACAGCTCTTGAGCCGTAAGAGGTTGTCGAACTCCGGAATGAGCTCCACCGTCCACTTGGAGTTCCTGGAGGATCCGTTTCGGTCCTGGGTCACCGACTCCTCGTCATCGTCGGCCTGGAGGTACTTGTCATGGTGGCTGCGCAGCCGCACAACCTTTGCGCGGTGGAAGAACTCCATGCCGGAGCGGAACACGCTGTCGGAACTTGTGCTCTGCATAGCAATAGTCGACGGGTTAATCGAAAAATTCGATTTTGTACTATGTATCCGAGGATCAGGGTGGTTGACTGATTGGAGTTTGTTTGATTTGGATCACAGATGAATTGCAAGTGACTTGCTTGAGTTGGGTTCGGTCTGGGCTTATATATATATATATATAAAAAGGAAAATAGGAAGTTGAATTAGTTTATAAAGAATTATATTTAAAAAAAATTGAAAAAACTGAATATTATTGTTTTAGAATAATGAAAGTTTTATAGTTTATTTTGTTTAAGAAACGAAAATAAAAGTGTAATTTTGTATTATTATTATTATTATTTTTATGTAGATTGGGTAGAGTGAAGAGAAAATTGCGGGTAGCGGGTAGTAAGAAAACGAGAAACGCGAGAGAGATGAAAGGTACGCGTTTGGTGCATTGCTGCTGAAACTCCGCGTGAGCCACCGGTGATTTGCAGCAGCCAGTTGGAGGAGTTAACAAAAACACGCACAGTTTCATCGAAATTAACACCTTTAACAAAATTAACTGTTTCTTTATCTGTTTTGTTTATGCAAATGAAAATAATTTAATTTTCGAATAAAATTTTTAAAATGTTCATATATTTTATCTGTGTTCACTTTTCTTTCTATCACGTCAGAAATTGTACTTTTTAATTTATTTATTTTCCCCACCTTCGTCTCGCATCTCATAAAGACCCATGAAGGTGTGAGAATTTTATTGCTCTAAAACTTTAATAAGGCGAACGTAAAATGTCATATGTGAAAAGTTATGTCGACAAAACATCCTCATAAAAAGGACAAAACATTGATCCAAACAATTATTTGGAATTTTATTACAGATTACTTGAGAATAAATAAAGAAGCCGTGGATTGAAACGTAAGTGAAACACTTATATACCATTAGTGAAAGATCGGTCAATCCCATCTCACTTATTAATGTCCTTTCCTTTTGTTTTTAATCTGTTTGAAAGATTAAGAATACAATAAATAATTTCCAATTTGCTATGAAAAGACATTTTTATTTACTCCATGCAATATAAATTGCATCACTTATAAGATTTTTGTAGATCTGATTTCATCATTTTTACATTTCTACTCTTGCTTAGTTTATTATATTTTTATTTGAAATTAAAGTTTATCTTTAATATAGCAATACGTAAATCGTGTATAATGTAATGGTTTTAAGGAGTTCCTTATTTATTTTTCTTTGGGTTATGACTTCGTAATTTGTTTTTTCCTATTATACTGTATGGCACGGTGTTTTAGTGGCAATTTAAAATAAATTGTATGTGGTTTTTCTATTTTTGAGGAAGCATGTCACTATTATGCATTTACCTTCTTTATTTTTTTTTATAAGTAAATAGCTACTTCCTCTTTTATATTGAATCTAATATATTTTATAACGCTTAAAGATTATACCGTCTTATTATCCATTCTAATACCTTTTTTCTTTTTTTTTTTTAATTTTGTAATGATTATTTATTGTAAAATTGTTAATTCGACTCAACTTATAAGATTTTGATCATGACTGTATAAGACGAAACCAAAAAAGTTTATATTAAAAGTAAAAAGTTAATATATGAAAATATTTATTAGGTTAAAGTAGTAATAGAAGTCCGTCAATTAAAACTAACCTACATATAATTTATTTGTGATAATTGGTTTTAGGTTAAGATGTATAGGATTTAAGTCAAGTAAATAGTTTAAGTGTGTTCTAAGTCAAGTTGTATCTAGATTAAATTAAGATTGATAGAGTTCAAGTTGAACTAGATATACCTCATGCTAAATTGAGTATATTCTAATCGAGGATTAAGAAATGTTAGCTTAGGTCGAAGGTTGATGACGTCGGCTCAAGCCAATGATTAACCTGAGTCGACTTAAGTTGAAAGTAAACTCAAGTCCACTCAAACCAACGACTACAGTCAGCTCAAGGTGAAGATTTTAACTTGAGTTAGTTAAGGCTAGAGGTTGACAAAAGTCGATCAAACCAAAGAATTGAGTTGAGTTGATCGAGATTAAAGTAAACACGAGTTGAAGAACTAGTCGAGTTAGCCTAAACTGAAAGTCGAATCAAGTTATGGGTTGAAGGTCAATCAGAATTGGTTGAACCAAAGAATCAAGTTGAGTCGATTGAGGATAAAGGTCAAGTCAAGTCAGATTGGGTAAAGTAGATGAAATCGAATTTTGATTTAGTTGATTAAGTCCAAAGGTTAAGAAGAGTTGGTCTAGATCAAAAATCGAATTAAGTTGACCAAGATTGAAAAGTAGAGTTGAGTCATCCCATGACAAAGACTTAACCTTTCAACCTAAGTCAACTAGGCTTAACTTTTAACTAAAACTGACTCAATTTAATTTTTAACACGAGTAGGCTCAATTCGACTATCAATCCAAATTAATTATCTTATATTTAATAGGTAATTAAATTTGTATATTCATACCAAATCTATTTGGTTGGTCTTTAATTTAGTTTAAAAAAGACTTTCAAAATGAGTGCATTTTGAAATCTTTATATGATAGACTAATAAAACGAAAGTTTTTCTTTAAAAAGGAATTGGAAATAATCTATAGATCAAATTGATACATCTAGTCTAGTCTATGGCCTCTAAAACAAATAGGCTTATGATCGTACAATGTCGGCGAAATTAAATATCTACAGTGGGAGATACAATAATTCCACTTTTTCTAATAGTTTCTTTTAATGTTTTATTCTTTAACTAATATAATAAAAACTATATCACTTATATTTCTTGCATGTTAAAACACCACCCCACGAACTGTATATAAAATCTAATTTCATAATTAGTGTACACTCTAATTTCTAACTTAATCTTCATTGCCATATCTATTTTGTTTAAACAAAACCGTGTTACACTTTAAACCCTTAAAACCGTGTTATAGGTTTTACTAATAAATGTATTTAAAATAATGTTAATAAAAGTAAAAAAAAAAAATCTTTAAAAAGAAAGACGAGCTGAAATTAACTGTTTTTTAGAGAGAAATGTATTTTTTTTTTTTTAACACCAGAGGTAATAAATGGAGACATTTTATTCCAAATGAATTGAAATAGTTATTTCCGTTTTCATTTATTGCAATACGATTCTATTTTCTTTTCTTTATTTTTCAACAACACACCTAAGTTTGAGTTGAATCCAAGCACGTTGTTGCCACCTAAGAAATTCAATGTGATATTAAATCATGACAGATACTAAAAACTAAGTGTTTTCTAACAAATAAAGAAAAGTGTTTTTAAGCCTTTTAAATAAATAATGCTAATTAATTTTAGATCATGAAAAATGAATTTCGTTATCCTCTCAGAAAAGTTTATCTTAGAAAGCAAGAAAATAGAAAAGTTGAAGTTGACTAGTAAAAGCAAGAGCGTAAACACGTACCGGCGACAGTGACGAAAGCGACGTGGGCGAACCCGGTTCTTCCGACGAAAAGTGAGTCTCCGGCGAAGAAAGCAGTTTCTCGGGAAACTCGAGAGGCTCCACACCCCACAAGATCCAATCATGAGTGACGGAACTATAAGGGTCATCGTGCGTGATCGAGTTTCTCCACGGTAACGTTCCACCGTTCCCTCTAAGGTACTTCCCGCACCAGCTTCTCAGTCTCACGTGGAATCCTTCCGTTATGGGTTCCCATTCCAATTTCCCATCCCAACCCTCCTCCAAACTCCCCTGCACCACCTTGTTCCCCGTCACGCCTAACAGAAAGGGCGCGTCCGTCGCCGTTAGGTAACGTCCGTTCGAGTTCTTGAGACGCACGTGGTGGTTCTTCCTTTCCACGTGCTCCACCAGCCATATTGCCTTTCTGGTTGAGCCGTTTTTACTCTGACGGATTTTATGGTGGTCGTCGTCGGCCACCAGGTACTTGCCGAGGTGGCTCCGTAGCTTCACGGCCTTGGTTTTGTTGAAATGCTCCATTCTGTTGTGCCTCTTCTTCCACTGCACCCCAGTGCTTCCTGTTATTCGTCGTTTTCAGCAGTATTTAATATTGAGTGGGAGAATTTTGTATTTTTGGATGGTTAAACATGTATGAATATCATGACATAATTAATTAAGAATGTTACATATATAAACCAAACAACCAATAGATTATGTGTAGAGGACAAAAGACATAGAAAGACTCTTACTCATAGTTGACGGAGCAAGTTGGACTTGTATTATGGGTTGAAATTTTGGATTTTTAAAAGGAGAATGAAATGAAATGGAAGTTTCATAAAGAACATTATAAGAAAATGAAGAAAAAAGTGAGTTTTCATATTTGTTCTAGTAAAATTCACTTTGATTGTTTCTATATCTTCATAAAAATCTGTAATTAGCTCTGTATGATCTCTTCTTCGAAAATTAAGAGTTGATGCCACGCGCATCAAAATTATATTTTCCTACTAATTTTAGTATTTGAAAATATTCTCCTAGAATATTAGCTTTTCCAGAAATATATTTATATCATCTAGATTTTTCTGGTGTTTTATTGACTAAAGGAAGAAGAGATTAACGTAGGAAAGTTTTCTATGATGATAAAATACTTTTCTTTGGTTATATATAGATATATATGCGCGTTTTTTTATGAAAGTGTTCGCTTTAAATTTAAATTTATCTAATAATAATCCTTAACAAAATTAATAGATCGTTGTAAATTACCATATAAGAGTATAAAATAATGTTTTTTCCTTTATACATGTTAGGACAACTTTAATCACAAATCATATACATTTTTTTTAATTTGCCAAAATATTTATTTTTAACATATGCCTTGAATATTAAACAATAATCATAATAAAAGTTAAATAAATAAATTCCATTGTTCCTTCTCCGAGAAACTCTCATGGTCGAATCAAAGAACAAAACAATAGTAGTTTTGCAATATCATCCTAAAACTTAAAAATTAAACTATCAACTATATTGTAACATCTCATTCAAATAGTATAAATACTATATAGTAACTATCACATATCTAATTACTAATGCAAAAATAATGTATAACGTCATGCATTCAACGTTCAACAACTGAATAGCCAACATTAAAAATGATTAGTAACATTTTTGTAAATAAATGTAATTATTAAACGTCATTTATAATTGTAATTGACGTAAAAGGATATAAAACGTCAAATGTCTAGCGTTAGACGTCAAGTGAATTCAATACAAATTTGAGCGGAAGATTGAAAATTCATTCACTTTATCTTAGCGTGCGAGACCCTCTTCTCTTCTCAAACTTTTCTCGAACAAAACAATAATAGTTTTGTAATATCATCCTAAAACTTAAAAATTAAACTATCAACTATATTGTAACATCTCATTCAAATAGTATAAATACTATATAAGAACTATCACATATCCAATCATTAGTGCAAAAATAGCGTATAACATCATGCATTCAACGTCCAACCACCGAATAGCCAACGCTAAAAATGACCGGTGACATTTTTTGTAAATAAATTATTAAACGTCGTTTATAATTGTAATCGACGTAAAATGATATAAAACGTCGAATATCCCAGCATTAGACGTCAAAAGGTTAGTGAATTCAATAAAAAATTGAGTGGGAGATTGAAAATTCATTCACTTTATCTTAGCGCGCTAGACCCTCTTCTCTTCTCAAACTTTTCTCAACGAAGTTTGACGACCATCGCATGTAATCTTTCTTTCATTTGATGCAAATGCATGTTAACTACTTTATTTATGATTTTCGTTTGTTTTGACCGATTATTTTCGTACTCTTGTCCTTCATAGGCGCATTCTGCTTTCTCTCTCTGTTGACGACACTTTGTTCCGATGAACCCACCTTTTGAAGGTTAGTTTTCGTTTTCATTTTAAAGAACTTATTTGTTGAACTTGTTTGTTGTTTTTTTTTCTTGAACTTGTTTGTTGTTGTTGTTTAGTTGAACTTGTTTGTTTTGTTTGTTCGATTAAACTTGTTTGTTGTTGTTGTTTAGTTGAACTTGTTTGTTTTTGTTGTTTGATTGAACTTGTTTATTGTTGATACTACACTACACGTTCATAGTTCATGCTTTATAAAATACCAAAAACTAAAATTTGTTGTTTTTCTACTTTTCAAGTCTCCTAAAGTTGTAAAAAAAAGATAACAATTAATTGAAAAAAAAAATCTGATTACGTCCTATATTGACAAAATTTAATGTTAAGTTAACGTCGTATATTGACAAAATTTGACGTTAATTTAACGTCGAATTTTTTAAAATTTAACGTCAATTTAAAGTCAAATTTTTTAAAATTCAACGTTAATTTAACGTCTCCTAATATGATATCATTCGCGAATTCGCGGTTAAAAACCTAAAATATTCGACGTTGTACGTAATTTTTTTACTAGTGAATAAAATAGAACAATTAACAACTGAAGAATATTAAGTCACATTACAGTTATACAAAATATAACTATAATTAAACTTTATACAGAAGATACAAAACTCAAAACTATGTACAAGGTTGGTTCTCTAAAACAACAAAGGGAAAATATAAGCAACTATATGTACTAAAGCCACTAAACATATTTGTCATCTCCACCTAAAGCTTGCTCTACAGACACGTCATCTCCCTTTGCTCATACCCACCAGATGATCAAACATACACAAACAGACAACCACAAAAATAAACAAAGGGCAAGCTAATGAAGAAAAGAATTAACATAGTACATTAATATAACATCACATATCACATTTTACACAAGTTAATCAAACATCCTAATCATGCCTTTGACCTAGACTTGACTATTCTGATATAGTATGAATGTCGAGCTATGACGGGTCATACACTTATGGTGGCCTTTATTACTCTACAGAGTCATTGCCAATGAGTTTCACCCTACCACACACACAACGTTGGTCTATTCCGCGTCTTAGGCCATACTAGAGCACCTTAGACTAAGACATCTTGCTACTCTCACCACATGCATCACTCCTCTCTAATTGAGAATGAATGATCATTAGAGTGTTAGGATAACCCCTAAGATTAAGCTTCCTACATTCTTACATACAAAACTTGAAACAACCAACCAAGAATTTCACCTTAGAAACTCTTATCAACCATACTTCAAATGTATACATAACCTCAAGAATAAATCATCATGTAATTCAATAGATACCTTTACACAATCCTCAAAGCCCTAACATAGTTCAAAATTACTAGAAAGCAAAAGAAAGAAGGACTCAAAACATTAAGTGCTATAACAGAATTCCAAATGCAACAGTAATACAGTCGAATAAGTGATCCACACTGTCGACTAACTCATGAAAAAACACTTTGAAATTCTTTTAATCTCAAAATCTCATCAAATACACGTGTATAAAATCTGTACAAAGATTTTAGCTTAATCGACTCCATTACCAGTGTAGTCGACTGAACTGAACCTTTGTTACAACAAATATAAGTTCATAAAAGTACTTGTGAGCTTTTCTTTGGAAATGTGTAACAGTAATCAAAAACATTTTAACACACATTTCAACACAGACATGTTCCAAATATATAACACATATTCAATCATAGGAACATCCATGCAAAATAACAAAACATGTTCAATAGAGACAATATTCAAAACAGTATAGCATATCAATTGAACATGTAGTACTGGAACATATGTATTGTTATTAAGCAATGTGTTGTCATCATCAAAAACCAATTTGATATAGAGTTTGTGTTGTCAACAATCTCAATAATTATATCATCATAGAAACCATCAACCATACTTGAAATTCAAAATTTAAGCATAAGCATTAACTTCCCTTGCCTTAAGGACATTACAAGAATTATTACAATTACCAGTGAATTTTTACTGACGGTTAATGATTCATCGGTAACACACATTTACCAACAGATTTACTGACGGAGTGTAGAATGGGTACATACCGATGGGCCTATGGCCATTAGTAATGGACTTCGTTACTTATCGACGAATATATTTGTTGATAATACTGTCGGTAAACATGATCAGCCAATATCGATGGGTGATTGTTGTCGGTAGGTTTTATGAGTTTATGAAATCAGAACCTGGTTTCCCTGTCCCCTAGTTTCCTTTTCTGCAAAAACCCTCCCCCCAACGTTCTTCAACCCCCAATCCAAAACCCCCCAAGTGGTGGCGCGACGGTGGATGCTAGTGGCTGATTGCGGTGGCGGTGCAGTGGAGGTGATGTTGGTGGCACGAGGATGATGACGCGACACTAATGGCTATTGGGCAACACTTGGGGGCTGGCAACACGACAATGGTCGCTCTGCGTGCTACTAGGTGACAATGACCACTGCGTCACGATGGCTGGTGGTGGTAGAGGGGTTTATGGTTTTCTAGAAGCCCTAAATTGGTGGTGGAGGTCTAGCAGTGGAGGTATGCCAGAGGTAAGTTTGTGTTGAACGAATTGCGTTCTATTTTTGGATGTGAAATTGGTTAATGAATTCCTTAACGATGCTTGTTGCCAATGAGGGATTGTTGCTTGTGTAGAAGCCCTAAACTGTTAGTTGCCTCACAAACCATCGAGGTAAGTTCTGAGTCCTTTTTTGTATTTAAGTGCTCAAGGTCTAGGTTTCTATTTAACTATCACACTTGAGCTTTTAGATATTGAGTTAGTAGATAGAAATTGATCAATATGTATTCAAAGATATTGGGCTAGTAGATAGAAATGAAGTTTCACATTTTAGTGAAGCGACCCAATGAGCGCAAACGAGCGACCCAATGAACTATACATTTTAGTGCAACTTTCACAACCATCTTTAGATTTTGTGTTTGCTTGACCCATTTTTTTTTGCAACCATCACAACCTTCAGGACCATCATAACCACTTGACTTAGAAGAATCTTATTGTGTGACAGTTTTCCCCCAAGAATTGACTTGGGCGTTTTCAGATCTTCCTTCTTTTGTTCTAGCTTTGTTACTTACCCAAGTAAGACAATAATTGGATTTTGATTTAGTCTCATTCGAATTTACATCCAAATCATTGGATGTTGAATCATTTAGTACTTCAGGACTGTCTTCGAAGACAACCTCAAAACCAAAGTTTTATGGTGGGGACATTTCCAAATCCAAATTTTCTTCTTCCAACAAATCATCAATGTCTTCACCCAAACAAGCATCAGTTTCTTCTTCCCCATCAGTACGACCTCTAACCATGTGCAGAAAATTGTAACCATTCATCCCTTTAATTTCACTTGATCTTATCTGCAACTATACATAGACTACAAAAGCTCATATAACCTTATGGGATCAATTATTACAACCTAACAATGACAACTATAACAAACTACTCTAAGAGAACACAATACATAATGATGGTTGTAACTAACTAACTAACTAGCTGATAAAAGGATAAGTCCATATTGAGTGAGTGTAGTGGGGAGTCCAATGCTCTAGTTAAGGGTATTCAAATTGATACTAAACAAAACTACTGTGAATATGTACAAGTTGAAGATAGCATTAACAAACACCATTTTGTCTTGGTTAGTGAACATACTCAACATAATTAAGATAGGTTTAGATGCTTATATTGAATCAATATATGGAAATTAGATTTGAATTTTGTACAAAAGATGTATCTTAATATATGCTTGATTTTCTGATTGTCTGGATATGGATTGTCTATGGTTTTGTGCAGGTCTAATGATTATATGACTGTGGGATAAACAAAATACAAATTGCATCGGTTTCTACCTGGCACTTACCGACAGATATACCAGTGGATATATTCATCGATGGATATATTATCGGTAATTACCAACGACCTATATCCATCGGTAATGGTTACTGATAGTGAAATTATTGACGAATATTTGACTGCAAGTAAACCGAAAATAGTCCATTACCGATAGATATTGGTTGTTTTCAACAAATTTTGTCTGTCGATATTTTGCTTTTTTTGTAGTGGGGAAATGCTACCAAGCTCTATACATGCACTAACCTTGGTTCAAACTCAACAAACTCTAGAGTTATGATCGAAGTGAGTACTTAGAACCTCTGATTAACAAATAACTAGAAGAGAGAGAGATGGAGGACACATTCCAGAAAACTTTTGGGTGCAAATGAACAAAAACATACTTGCTATATAATGAAATCTAATCGGTAGAGAATGAAGAATTCACCGTTGTGATTGATTAGACACTTTCTGATCGTTAAACAAATGATTTAGGAGTTAGAAATTGTAGAAAGAAGGAAAAGAAAACTTAGAGAAAAAGTTTTAAAAAGATAAAGATTGTTTTAAATAATGAGACGAGTTTATGAAATTCTATTTATATTATTAAAATATTTTAACATTAAAAGACTCAGTCTCATTATTTTAAAACACCTACCTACTCTAGTATTATATTTTCTAGATTCTTACATATATTGTAAATCTATCATTTTAAAAAACTTATATATATATATATATATATATATATGACATAAGGAGATGAGTTTTTACCTTGTGTTATAAATTGAGATATACAAATTTTTATTACGTTTGGTTCTTCAGAATTGAAACATGAATCACAAATAAATAATAAAAATAATAAAAAATTTGACTTCAATCTTTATTGTAATTGAAATCTTTCTTGTTTCTAATTTAGGGATATTAAGACTAGATTAATAAAAAATATTGAAATAAACACTTTGTTTTGAGTCTCGACTAGAATTCTAAAGAAAAACATTCCATGTCGAAAAATGAAACATCATTAGTATATTATAGCCTATAAACTTAAATTCATCTCGGAATCGAATTTTCTTAGAACTTAACATCTAGAAAATAAATAATCGTGTATATTGCCTGAAGGACAGCATTAAGGCTAGGAATTTCTATTATTCAACGTTTTTCTTAATTAATACAAAAATTAGGTTTTAATATTTTACGTGTGTTATTAATGTGTATAAAGAACTTTTAGGCTAATTAAAGAAAATGACCTAATACAAAGGCCTCCACGTGAACTGTTCAATATTTATTTAATGTGTGCTCTAACTCTTTAAAATATATCTCTAAGAAAATAAAAAATTGATAACAAAACATAGATGAAGAATTGAGAATCAAACCCTTTAGTGAGGCACAAATTCTCCAAAAGTTATAATATTGGGTTGTTAATCTATTTTTATGTAAGTTGTGAGTAATAAAGATAGTAAAGTTACAAAATAAAACAAAAATCCTTTAGTAAATTAGAAATGAGATGAACGGTGATATTATCAAAATACGTAATATTAATAAAATAAAGAACAAGTCATATATTAAAGAATTTCATGAACACAGTGAACTTCCATTGGTGAAGCACTTAAGCGAAGCCCAAAGGAATTTTCAATGAATTAAGACATATCTTTGTCAGATACCTGGACACGGATACACAAGCTTCATCCACGTGTCTGTGCATCCGAGGTTTCGACACACCTCAACTTGAAAATACGATTCTTAAATCTTTGGTAGGATTGGATATATATGTATAGTAAAAAGAGACCCATACTAGGCACTGTTAGGGGAAATCCAACCGACCACTTACATAAACTTGTTGGTTGTGAGTGTTATTCTTAGATGCTCATAGAAAAGAAAACATTAAGGTCATTAAACATGTATTCGTACACTAAAGTAAAGTCAACATAATATGACAGGTTTTTTGAAGAACCTATCACTAGTAGAACAAGATTCAACTTCTAAGTATTCAACAAATTCTTCAAGACATATACTAAAACAAGAAACGAAATCCTCCACTGATAACATGGAAAGGAAGCTAAAAGTATAACTAACAACCTTCCAGTAAACCCAGAAGTACTTGAGATCGTTAATGGGAGGAAATTTTGTCCTTTTACCCTTCTTAGGAGGAGACTCTTCATGGACTCATGAGGACTCTCCAACTTTGCGTTTTCCTATAGAAAATGAAGAAAGAAAGGTAGGTTCATTTGAAGAACCCTCTCTAGGAACAGAGTCAATGTGACTCCAGAGTTGTCATCCACAATGGTAATAACCTCTGGCTCAACCAAAGCATACAAAAAGTGAGTGTAGAATTTCAAATTCGTCTTTAATTTTTGAATTTCAAATTATAGTGTTTTACTGCTTAAAATAAGTTAATTTTTGTCTTCTAATTTTTATATAAATAAATTCAATTAAATTCCTAATTTTTATTTGATATAATTTAGTTTTTTAATTTTTAAAAATAATTCAAATAGATTTTTTTTGTTAAAATTATACATTAAATCATTCCATTAAAAAATAAAATTAATTTAAATATTAGACCTTTTAAGTAGAATGATTTAATGTATAAATTCTAACAAAAATCAAATGTTAATTTAATGAAAAAGATATAATTGAATAATTTTTAAAATCTAAACGACTAATTTAAACCAAATAAAAATTAGTAATCTAATTGAATCTTTTATAAGAATTAGAAGACGAAAATAGGATTTTAACTTTTAAAATACCATGTCAAAATATCCTAAATTTCAATTCTTTTGAATTTCTTCATCCATACAGCCCATTTTACAATAAAAACTTTTAAATTCATCAAATGAATGATTCTCCTAAATTACTTCTTCTGACTAAAAAGAATTTTAAATACATCAAATATGAATTATTCTCCTACGTTACCCATACAACGAGACAATAAAGGAAGCCCTAAAGTCAGACATTATACAAACGTCACAATCACTACCAAGCATAAACTGCCAGATAATATACAGTAGTAACAGCATTCTACAAATAAGACATACCAACAACTTTGGTCTACTATCGAAAATCTTAACTTAGGGAATTACCCAAAAAAAAATATAAAGGGAAAACTGGAAATCAGAATCAAAGCCATATTATTCCCTACTCATTCGACAAAGAACAAATTCCCAGAAAGAACGGGCTATACCACAGATTACAAAAGTAATCATAATACAAGCGAACAAAATAATTAGTTACGCCTTACTTTGGGGGAATTGAAAGATTGTTCTCAAGCATAAAGGAGAGATCATGCATCTGTGACATCAGCATCTCTACGTCATCTTTTGACCCTACTGCAGTGGAAACATCTCCAGGGTTTTCTCTCTTGACATCCACTTCAGCCACCCTAAACATGCAACAGATGCAATAAATTTCTATTTTTATAATAGAAAATGTCAATGAAGAAATAATGTTAGTGAGAAGAGTGTGCAAAACCCACATAAATTATCCGAGGCATCAAGAGTATAAATAGTTTAAAATTAAGAACTTCCAAGCCTCTGGTGTTTCAGGGTAGAAAAATATAGTAGTTGCCTACGGCGGAGAAAGATGTTTGAACATTGCATTTATAATAAAATATTAAAGTAAAGAGAACAACCCAATAGTTTGTTCCTTCCAACATTCTATATTCCTTAGCATGCAAAGATAAGAATCATGCCATCAATCATTTCCTCTTTCAACTATTCCATCCAAGAGAACCCTTGTGCACTACTAGATACTTCAGTTTCTGTTAGGAATGAATGTAGGGAGCATCTAACTTGGAAAAAACCTCTACAGATTTATTATAGATAGAAAAATAAGGAAAAGGTCAAATTGTACATAATAGTACTGGGTCAAGTTGTTACTTATTTCAGTTATGTCTGTTGGAAATCTTTTACATACGGGACTTCTTCCTCTCCAGGAGTTATATTAGAGTGCGATTTTTTCTCTTACTAGGTTTCCAGTGTGAAAAGGAGAGTGCTCCATTTGGGGATATACTTTGTATACCTTTGTCCTTGTAAGAGTTTTGAGAATCAATACAAAAATTATACAGTGCCTTTTGTCGTTCTTTGTTAGGAATCTGTTATCTTCTTTTTAGTCCAAGAGATTCCAAACAGTCTCCATAGTGGATCTCAACCGTGTAGACACCTCTTTTATTGAATTATACAATTAGCACTAAATGGCAACTGAGTGACTGAACTCAAACTCCTAAAGGTGTTGAAAAAGCAGTCAAGTCCACCTGGTACTCCGAATGTGGTTAAATTGAACTACACATAGTTTTACTAAAAAATTGGAACCAATAAAATATCAAGTCTCACCTGTTGGAATAAGCAGCTTGAAGAGAACTCGGTGAACTACCAAACTGTCCTGGAAATAAATCATGCTGTGGAATCCCGCTAAATTCTATATTTTGTGATCCGATTGACAAACTGAGTAAATTCGTTTCAGATGTCCTTTCAGCAGAAGTCTGATTTGCAGTTTGGTTCAAAACATTGCTGGAATGGTCTTGCTTAGTGGCCAAGCTAGTAAAGTCATTCCAATCATCAAATGAATCAATATCATTAGTAGTCCTGGTATCATTTGTTTTGTTGTTGCTGTCTTGCCATTGGTTATCTTGAGTCCAGTCAAAACTATCATGAGCAAAAGCATTAGTGTCCTTTTCTGTTTTCATGTCATTAAGATCAGGAGTAACTTCAGCAGATGTCCCAGTCTGGGCAGTAATCAAAGAGTCGGAAACAACACTGGAAGGATTATGTGAAATAGCTGAGCCAGTAAAATCATTCCATGCATCAAATGAATCAGCCACTTTTTTAGTAGTCACAATACCAGTTGCCTTGGTATCAATGCCCTGCCACTGGTCATCTTGCATCCAATCAAAATTACCAGAAGTACCAGAAGCACTTTCAGCTGTTCTGGTATCATTACGATCCTGCGTCAATTCAAATGTATCATTCTGGTTCATTATCTCTGAGTTGGATACACCAAAGGAGGATTGTTGTGTATTGACTGAGCCAGTGAAGTCATTCCATGAATCAAATGAGACCACAGCTACATTAGCACTGATGGTATCTGTTGTTTTATTATTGCTATCTTGCCACTGATGTTGCATCCAATCAAAATCCTTGCTAGAAGAGCTATTAGCATCTTCCGCTATTTTGGCATCATTAAAATCAACAGAAAAGCCAATATTTCCAGTCTGGCCAGTTGTATTTGAGCTGGTAGCAGTACTAGAAGGGTCTTGTGTGCTAGCTGAGCCAGTAAAATCATTCCATTCATCAAATGAAAATTTATCTTCAGCATTAGCCACGGGATCAGTAGTCTTGTTATCACTCCCTTGCCTTAGGTCATCTTGCATCCACTCAAGATTTCTACTAGAACCACTAGCACTGTCTGTTGTTTTCGTACCAATATGATCAATGGTCGATTCTGATTTCCCAGTCTGGGCATGTAACATAGAGTTTGAAGTTCTCGATCCATCACCCTGAAAATAATCATGTTCTGTGGATGCTGAGGCATTGAAATTGTCATTCTCCTTACCACCAACAGAATCTTTCCAGAGTCCAGGTGCTGTATCAAAATCAACTTTAGAATTATCAACAGATTTGGACAATTCATGAATAGGACCAGAACTAGCTGATGTAAAGCTAGCTTCCCAACTGGAAAACGAATCACCACTCCGATTTTCTGCAGACCCTGAAGCCACTTCTGAAGCTTGTACATTCTGAAACAAACTAAGATTTTCATTCGCTTGGAATGTATTATCTACAGCAGTACCCACCTGTCTTCCAGAAGTCAAGTTCTGTTCAAACACATCTGAATCAGATTCTTTCCGGTCAAAATAACTATCAAGATCAACTCCAGCCAAACTTAATGAACTTCTTCCCAGAAAAGCTGCAGAATCTGAAGTACTCAACTGAGCTATCTCAGCCTCGGAAGGCCATCTAATTTCCAAATCCAGCAGTTCAGATAGGGGAATCTCATCTTTTGATTCATTCCTTCCCCTTTTCCATTCATTTTCATCCATCATGGGTGCCACCATCTCCTGCTAACCAATGCTCAGAGTTATCACATCAATACATAAAACACCTCAATTTGTTAATAAAAAAATAAAGACAACCTATCATCACCTTTAATACAAACCTTTATTGTATTGTTTATCAAGGTAAAAGTCCAATTTAGATTGGAAAATATTCTGGTCCAAGTCTTTAGGGGATCCTAACCAGAGCATTCAATGTGTATTTTCCCTTAAATAAGGTACTGAATTTCAGCTCTGTATTGAAGGCTTTTGTATCAATATGACAGAAAGTACTTTGTTGGACACCTTACAGACCACCATGCATCTCAAGTAAAACGTGTAAGAATGCAGAGAACACAACATGGACCCCATAGAGCAAAATCTTTAGATTCCTTCCTTCTTCATAGGATTCTCTGGTATAGAGAAAATTCTAGAAGGTATTTTTCAGATGGAGTTTAAAATGGAGTTGCCCATTGATTCCTGTTATGCTCTCTAAAGTAAGCAAAAATTCTCTAGTGAAAACTGAAATTCATAGAAGTTCGTACATCATCTCTGTTAGGAGTTGGCAAGTATATGAAAGGAGGAAGAAGAGGAGTCCTGAACAGTAAGAGACCGAACGGTATCTACACTAATACCGAACGGTGGGGGATGAATAAAAAGAGCGGGAAAGTTTGTTAGGCTGTTAGGGGGAGAGAGAGGGTATAAATAAACATTCTTTAATTCTGTTGAAGGCAGCTAGCCATTTCTTACGTTGTGTAAACAGGTCTTGGACCTTGTTGAGGGGGATTACGCTCCCGGTTATTGTTTTCGTTATACAATTACAGTGAAAACACACAAGTACAGTATTATACAAACAAATTCCTTTGTTCTTTCTTATTTGATTGCATTTGGGGGAGTGGGTGTTGTGAGACAGTTAGGTTTCCAACTCAGAAACTTAACAATCTCTCTAGCTGGTCTACTATCTTCTTGAAATTCAAGTCTATAACCTTGTATAACTACATGAAATGTAACTAATAGCGATAGCTAATCTTCACTACAATTTTTCTACATCGTCTAATGTGTAATGGCAGTTGAGCTCTACAACAGGTGTTGATCTAGTGATAATAGTTACCGTATATTACCCAACTCTTTGATTATATAGGAGTTTGCATCTCAATGGGAGGAGGATTGAACATCCAATTGTTGGAATTGTCATGAATACTGAAGCCAAGTAACATTAAATTTCCAGATCGGTGGCAATTGGGGTTTTCAATATTTATTAGGAAGTGTTTAACCTAATGCGCAAAAGTCTCCTCACAACTAAGTTCAAGTTAATGCATTGTGATTTCCAAGTTGAATGTCTGGTTAGTCATTGAGAGATGTTACTTTACCTTTGCAACAAGTTCAACCATGAGTATTCAATCCTCCACCTACTAAACTGCAAAGTCCTCTTATTAAACTCCGGAGGAAAGAAACTTTGAGCTGAAACCATATGGTTTTGATACAACATAGGTGTTTTATTTATATTAAGAAAAAGGAATCAATACAATAAATAGAGGAGATTTGATATCCTCTCATAACAAAGATATGATACAAGGATAAATAAAAAATTATTCAATATAATTTAGAAACTCTAGATTATATACAATCAACTCCATATTTCCATAATTATAACAATATTCTTGATTAAATAGGATCAAATCCTTATTTCTACAATTATAACACTTCCTCCCAAGCTAGAACATATAGGCCGTATATGCCTAGCTTGCTACAAATATATCTTTGGTCTTACATTACTATAGAATTGGTGAATTTGCCAACCAATTATTCAATGAAGTTAACAAATCTAGTGGTCATGCTTCTAGACTCTAGTTTTTCTTTTACCAATAACAACTCAGCTCAAAATATTTTATCCAATCATGAAAGAGTGGATCAGAGTCAATGTGTAATACTACCTAGTTGTCATGTACAAGGTGCATTTGGGAACTTTGTTCAAATTTAAGCTCTTCAAGAAGTTGTTTTAGCCATATGAGCTTAGAAGTGATTAATGTTACTGTCCTGTATTTTGCTTTTGCACATGATCTTGCCACAACATTTTTGTTTCTTATTTTTCCATGACTTTTAAATTACCTCCAACAAGAACATAAGATTTATTGCTTGGTGACCCTGCCCATCAGCGTCAGAATATCTAACAATTTGAGGATTTCTTTTATATTATAAATGAGGCCATTTCTAGGAGCCATTTTAATATACGTTAGGATCTATACAATTGCATCCCAATGGCCTTAACAATTAGTGTTTAAAAACTGACTTGCTATGCTTACTGGAAAGGTAATGTCAAGACAGGTCACACTGAGGTAATTTAGCTTACCAAATAAACTTATGTATCTCCTAGATCAGAATAATGTTCTCCTTGGGCAGGTACAAGTAGAGGCGTTTGATAATATGCCTGGAACTATTCTCACTAGATCAACCCACATTGCGGAGCCCAACAGTCATTATGCATAGAAGATGTCGACATTAGCCACCAGTTTCACAAAATACTATGTATAGAAGAGATTGATATATCCCTGGAATTGTTCTCACTAGATATTCTTAGTAAACCAACAACCCTCATTGCAGAGCTCAATTGTCATTATGCATCAGAAGGTGCTGCAATCAGCTATCACTTTCCGTAACATTTCATGCAGTTATGTGAGGCTGTACACTAAATCCAATTTGAATTTCAACAAGATAAGGGATCACCTAGAGAGAAGATATACGAACTTCTATGAATCTCGATTTCCACTGGAGTATTTTCACCCAATGGTAGAGTGCATAACAGAAACCAAAGAGCAACTTGAACTCAACCTCGTCTAAAAAATAACTCTATAATTTTCTTTATACTGGATAATCCTGTGAAGAAGGTTCCTCTGCAAATCCATGCCCGGCTAACAGGTCTGCACCCTTTACTCGAGATGCATGAAAGTATCTAAGGTTTCCTGCCATATGACTTTGACCAGAACAGAAATCAATACTAGATTGCATCAAAGATTTTTCTAAAAATTAAGAACAAAACTTAGACGTAGTTCTTAGGTGCTTTTAGTATTACTCTCCGATCGAAATTGGAGTTTCACCTTGAAAACTAATACTGACATTTAAGATAAGCATTTACTACACATATTGTCATGGTAAAATTCAAATTTTGATAGAACAAACACGCTAAAAGCACCAAGAGAACTCCATCTAAGATTTATTTTAAAACAAATCATAGCCTAGCAAAACGAACTACGATTTATCTACTTCTCTTTCCTATTTGCATTATAAACAAAATAAAAACGGGCATTATGTCAAAACAACACCTATAATTTCCCATTTTCAGCATTAAGAACCTAATAGTAGAGAGAACACTAAGATTGGTATTACCGATCCATCGAGTTGAAGGGATTCGAGTAGCCACCGATAGCCAATGGTGCTCTTGAATTTGATAGGTTCAGGAGGGAGGTCCTTGCGGGAATTCGTGCCGCAAAATACGCAGACGAAAGATTGCACGTCGCATATGAGTCTGCCATTGCAATTCTTACAGCGAAGATAAGACGGCGAGGGATCCAACTTCGATATTGTTTCGGAGACGGATGGAAGCTTCGGGAGCGCAAAATTTTCCTCCTTCTCGGGTTCGTACCATGAGAGGTTCGCCTCTTTGCGGAGCAGAATCCGGAGCTGCTTTATCTGATCTAATGGCATTTCGAACGCCATTGTTAGGGTTTTAATTCGCAGTGTCTCTCGCTTCTTCTTCTTCTTCGATTCAGTGAGGAGACAAGTGAAGACAAGACAGGAAGATGAACAATGTTAGATGCGATTTGGTTTGCATAACAGAATTACAAGCTTTTATGTTAAACGGTGCCGTTATGGATCAATCGAGTTTTCATTTTTTTCTTTTAAAGAAAAACGTAAAGAACAAATAATTATTTGTTTTAAATAATTTCATTTATATAAAAGTTGTTGATTAAACATGACTTTTGTGTCTACAGGACTTTTGGAAATATTTTGAAACGTGGATTTTTTTAATGAGAAGTTTTTTAATTTTGTAATTTTTTGCGCTAATTCATGTGGGTTAAATTGACAAGTCTAGACACAACGGTTTTTGATGTATCAAACATTCACTTAAACAATTTTTTCTCTCAGTACTTCAATGTTATCATCTTCGTATTCGGATAAATTGTTCTCCGACCAATCAAGAGTACCTCTTAGAGGTGCTCCGATATTAAAGTTAGCTCAAGTTTATGGTTCAAGGAGAGGTTAGGCCAACTCCATGAGGTAGGTGACTAGAAGGGTCTATAAGGTTGCTCTAGTCTTGATCTAGGAAGTGTATGACCATAATTTGACAGTATAACATTACATTAATCCAAGATGAAATTCAAGGGTGGAGACACCTCTATTTATAACCCATTGGTGTCTCTTTCGAACCCTAAAAGTATGATCTCCCCCATCTTTGCTTTCATTGGCAAAAAAAGAAGCCTTCTAAAGAGTGGACAAGTGTCCACAAATCCTCTCCATTAATGGAAGGACATGTTGTCCCTCACAAAGCACAATCATCTCCATTCCTAAAGTGTCATGTGACCACTACTAAAAGCAAATATTCTCCAATGGTGAAGGGACTTGTGCCTACTACCAAAAGGAAATCCTCTCTAGTCCTAGGATGTTATGTGGTCACTTCTAAAAAGAAAATCCTCTCCAATGGAAGCATGATACATGGCACACACTTTCCACTTGGTTTAGATGTCTAACTTAAAGAAAATCCTATGCTACTTAGGCCTTAATACAAGCCTTAAATAAACATACACTACATGTTTGAATACAATGGTCTAGATATCTTACACTACTCTTCAAATCCATGCTTCATGATGGCTCTAAAGGTGTTCCACAAGGTAGATTTTATACCACCTTCATGGATGGCTTCCACTCTCTTGAAAGTGCTTGAGCATGGCTAGGGGATTTGCCATCATTCCCTCCCTCTTGAAAAGGATTTGCCCTCAAATCTTTAACATGGAATAAGGCAAACTCCCTTATCTTCGTTGGACTTTTTGTGCGCTCCTCCATGTTAAGTCCCTGACAAGTGTACTAGATCGTTATCAAGTAATATAAATGGGTAAGTCCGAGTATCGTTTTCCCAAAGGACTCTTAGGCCTTAACTTTCATGTAACCTAATCGTGTAAGACTTGAGAAAGGAATAAATTTGGTGGTTATATGCAAAGAATAAAAATAAACATGCAATGCAGTTGATTCAATTGGTTTTAAGAAACTATGGCTGAATGGTGTTGTTGGGGTTTACAATTTCATCTTATCCACTCTCATATATCTACTCTTCTTATTTACTTCACTTATTTATCTAATTGCCATGCAAACTTTCTTATTTACCCTTAACCCAATCCCTTGGTGAAAAGAGTCTATTATTAATTACCGGCTTGCTATCCCTAGCCTCCCCTAGTAACCAATAATGCAATGTGATCGGAAGCAAATACAATTGACCGCCCTACCCCTATCCTTAGGCAATATTGGCATAATCAAGGAATTTCCCACCAGTTCATGACATTACCGTATGTCCCCATATCGATAAAGACAAACCTCTTTTACTGAATGAGTTAAACAATAAAAGCATTGAGCATAGATGAGAACCCAACAATTGATAAACAAGTATATGACAAGCATATGAAATAAATAAGAATTTGAATATATGAGAGTTTCAAAAGATTACATTGTTCCCCAACAACAAAGGGTTTAGCTCACCATAATCATGGTGAAACTAGATAAAAATAATGAAAGAATGGAAGAAATAACCCTAAACTTGGTTGATTGGAGCCTAAGCATCCAAGGAACCTCCTCCAAGGTGTGTGGAATAGCTCTGGACATTTCTCTCTGCCAAAAGAATCCCCTTCTAATTCGCAATGGGGCTATATATAAGCCCAAAAAGATAACGGATAGATTACAGAAAGATTTACAGAATCTAGCTAAAAAAACAGACAACCGCCCAGGCGCTTAAATTCACCGCTCTGCGGTTTGCCTTGTGCCGCTTTGATCGCTCAGCGGTCAATTTTGCCGCTAAGCGGTTTCCCTCTAATCGCTCTGAGCGCTCAGTGGACCATTCTGGCGCTCAACAGCTTGCTTGACCCTTATTTTCATCATTTTTCTCCTTCTTTCATGGGTCTAAGTCCACCTTACTTCACTTCCATCTTTAATTCATCTAAAAACCCTGCAAAACAATGCAAAACAAGCATAATATCTCTAAAACCAACTTTTGACTCTCACAAGACACAACTAAGTGTTTTACTTGATTTAAAGCTCATTGATGAGTCAATATTTTATACCATTAACTCAGTTTTTCGCGCCGAATTGTGTCGATGATTTGCGCTTAATTCTTAGGATTTGTAGCACCTGTGAGCCGTGTCAGAGAGCAGGAGGATTTGAACCCCCTTGAGCCTATACTTCCCTCATTCCTTTGTTTTGAAGCTCATACAATAGCCTAAGTGAAAAACCATGATTACCTGAACCTTAGGGAATTTTGGAGCTTTGGAATTGTTTTGGGAATAAGTGTGGTCTCTTAGGAGTTACAGATGAATTGGCTAGTGAGTCCTCTTCTTGCGGTTGCATTGTAAATATCATGTATCTTGTCTCTTAGAGTTGTGTTCTGAAAAGAGAGAAAAGGAAAGAGACAAAATGAAAAAAAAAATACAGAAAAAAAAAAATTTGTGAATAATGGAGTCAAGAAGAGGATGGAATTAGAGGTTNTGGGTGTGTTTGAAGGTGTTTACACTTGTTCCCCATTGCTCCTCTGTTCCTTTTGGTTTGTAGCTTCTTATCCAGATGTATCCTCCCTTGTCCTTGGCCCCATTACAACCATGAAAAGTCCTTTTGATTTGAACATGCATGTGTGCTTGAGTGTTGATATTAGAGACTTGCCAAGTCTATTTGTGTTTGCTTTCTTGAGTGCATCGAGTGACATTGATTTACCTTAAACACTTGAGAGAAACACCAATTTTGTGCATCTGTGAGGCTCTGTTGCTTTTGATTCATCTATTGAACTCATTGACTGTCTTCCATGTACTGAACTGTTTGGATGATTCTGTGAGTATTTTTTTTCATTGACTCTATGTGGAACTCTGCCTATGCCTTTCACTGTCCAGATTTTGTGAGAACTATGCAACTCTATGTTTGTCCTTGTGAGTCTTTGTCGTCTGTCTGTTGTGTCCGTGTCACTTCCTGATGTCCTCTGTACTGTTCCCTGTTTTGCGTCTTGATTTTGCCCAGGAGGGCAAAAGACTAAGTGTGGTCTATTTTGACGAGTCGATATTTTATACCATTAACTCAGTTTTTCGCGCCGAATTGTGTCGATGATTTGCGTTTAATTCTTAGTTATTGTGTCATTTTCACCATTTGGGCTTAATTAGACCAATAATTCTGATTTTAATTAATTTGAATTAATTGAGCTTAATTATTCCTATTTTTATTTTCAGGGGAATTTTGGAATCACACTGTGGGACTTTTGGAAGGGCACTAATTAAGTGAAGACTCTCCACAAGGCAATTTAGGATTAATCTAGCTTAGTTTAGTAGTTTAGATTTTTTTTTTTTTTAGATCAATTTTGTAATGTGGGCTAATTTTTGTTAGGATAGACTAAGCCCAATTGTAAAAAAAAGGGGGTGGTGACATGTCCCTAGGGTTTTGGGTGGACCCACCCTAAAAATTTTAGTGACTCATTCTTGGACCTAGGGATATGTGAGCCGTCACTCTGGAAATTTTTCAGACCTCCTCTCGGGTTCATGGTGGCGGGTGAATATTTTCTCTGCAGTTGGATGTTGTTCACGGGTTCTAGTTGTTGCCTTAAACATTGTTTGGATTTTGGAAAAAGGAAATAGTATGACACTTGTTTTTCTTGGTAGTTGAGCTTTCTTGTTGATATTTACGTTGCCTTTCATTCTCTGTTTCATTCAATACATGAGTTGCTTATAAATGTTGTTCCACTCACGGTCAATGCAACAGAGGGTTGTAGACGTGATTGACTTGGCTCTTGGAGAATGAAAAGATGAGTTGATGGTAGTAGGTGTATGGTGTTGGCTGGAGGAAGTGACAAATTTTCTTGGTTTTAATTGAAGAAAAAAAAATGAAAGGAAAGGATTAGATGATGGTCTGACGACGTGGGCCACATGAGGATAGAAGTGATTGTTTCAAATTGGAGAGTTGGTGTTTTATTGAATCTTTAACTAGGTGTCACGGCAGCTGCATCCACAATATTCATTTTGCTTTGAATGAGTGCAGAGGAGATTAGCTAAAGGCTAGCTGGATGGGACGTGTTGATAGACAAATATTGGATAGGATCTTTCCTTTTATCTCGTTGGGAATGAAGGAGTGATTGTTTGACTAGTTGGGCACGTGGAAGATGGGGTGCACTACGTTGGCAGCAAATTCTTTTATTCTAGGAGGGTGTGATTCATTTATGTTGATTGAAGAGTGAAAACGGAGCTGACTTGCAGGAAGAAAGAATTTATAGTGATTTAGCTTAAGCTTTGCAGAGAAATTGAGAGAAGCAGCACGGTCCACGTGGAGAGGGAAGCTCATGTGCTGATTCCATCTTTTTGGAAGAGAATTAATTCCCTTGCTTTGAAAAAAAAAATAGGCGTTGAACTTTGTGCAGGATGTCACGGTCAAGAAGGCTGTTAAGCCAATTCAATTCTCAAGTGCTTTCATGTTGAAAAAGGGTGAATGAAGTCACGACTGGAAGGAGGTTTTGGTGGCAGCGGGTCCTTTTTGGTTTTTAATGTGTTGTAACTTTTCTTGGAAGAGAGGAGCTTACGGCCAACTTCTCATGCCCCAAAGGCTATCACCAACATTTTATTTCAATTGAGATTGAGGTTGAGTAACGTGTATGGTGCACAAAGTTTGTGTTTTATTATTTCCCTTGCTTAGAATATTTTAATTTATATGTTGCATTGTATTTTTTTTATCTTCTTAAATTAGTGTTGCATTTTGATATCTTTAATTAAGTTTAGATATTTATTAGTTGTAGTGTTTAGTTTAATATTTTCATGCACTTTAATATTTTTAATTATAGTCAGTTGTGTTTAATTTTCAATTTTAATTTCGTCATTTACATTAGCAAAATCATTTTCAAACCCCCCCCCCTTTTCGTGTTAGACTTGACTCTGAACCGCAGTTGGTCCTTGAGAGACGACCTAGGGGTCATTCCCTAGTTTATACTGCACTTTAAATGCACATCAAATTTGATTGGGCGGCGACACCCATCACTCATTCTAAGCCATAAAGGGTGTGTTTTACTATCAAATTTAAGCATGAAAATAACGGTTTTTAGACCGTTATCACTCTACCAGGGTCAAATACCCATTTTATAACACAAGTTAGAACAAATGTTATAATAGTGAGTATATGAAGGATATAGCTCCCAAGAACGATCCACTTTGAATCAAATGAGTGATTAAGATCTTGGAAAGTAGGAGCATGTTTCTTGAATATCTTATTTCCGAAACAAGAATCCTTTGGGTCTTTTCTTGCCATGCTTCTGGAGGAAAATGGTAAAGAGAACTTTACTTCTTTATATAAGCCTTTGGCCCTTAACATCATAATTTTCTTGTTGAGATATTCTTGAGACCTATGCTTTATGCTTTGACACTTAGAACAAAATATGTCTTTTATTTTATTTTTACCTTCTTCTTTTTCCATTTCTTGTTATATTTTCTTTCCCATTTATGCTTGATCCTCTTCCACTTGAGAAGGTGTGAGAGGATGAAGTACAAATGAGTGATGGTTATCTCATTTGTGTAGCCATTATGTAAAGAATTTTTATCAAAAAACCAAGGCCTTCCCAACAAAATGTGACAAGCATCCATAGGTACTATGTCACATAACACACTATCTTCATAATTCCCTATGGATAGCTTGACCATCACTTGTTGATTAACTTCCATTTCCTTGTCCTCATTAATTCATTAAATTTTATAAGGTTAAGGATGAGGAAAAGTATCTAATCCAAACTTGTTAATTAACTTAGTGCTGCAACAATTTGAACATGAGCCACTATCCACAACAAAAAGGACGTGTTGTGTTCTTGACCTGCTGGTCTTGTTGTTTGTATGCCTATATTTTGATTAGAGGGTTAGAGATGTATTATATATTTTTAACGTGTGGTCGCTATAAAAGCCTTGTTGTAAAAACCTTGATCATTATAGTGCATTTGCTTCCTATGATTAGAAGGACACTAGATGTAAGCAGGTTGGTTGAACCGGTATATAAACAAGTGTTTGATTTCTTTGATCCCTACACGTTTAATTTTAAGTCGATTCTGTTTTGCATTAAATCGACTTTATTTCCACTGCATTGTAAAATCTTTTTGCTTGCGTTTCAAAAAAGTTTTTAAAGGCATCAACTTTGCAAAAAAGATTTGAAAAAGACTCTGATTTTAAGTTTCACCAATTCACCCCCCCCCCTCCCGTCCCTCTTGGTGTGAGAAACTAAGCCATACTATTTTAACAATTGGCAGCAGAGCTGGTTTTCATAAGATATTTGAAAAACAGGTCAATTACTACTTTTGTTTAATCGACTGATCCTGAAAAATGGCTTTTAGTTCTCAGACCTTTGGAAAAGGTGCATCAACAAATAGACCACCACTATTTATTGGTGAAAACTATGCTTTTTAGAAAATCAGGATGCAAATCTTTATTGAATCTGTGGACAAAGGTGTTTGGGATGTAACCCTAAACGGTCCATATGAGACCACTCATGTTTTGAGTGGAAAAGTTGTTTTAAAAATTTTTTCTGAGTGGACTCAAGATGAAAATCATAGAGCATAGTATGATGTTAAAGTCAGAAATGTAATTGCTTCTGCACTAACTATGGATGAATTTTTCAGGATATCACAGTGCAAAACAGCCAAAGAAATGTGAGAAGTCCTGGAGGTACAAACGAAGTGAAAAAAGCTAGAAAGAATTCACTCATTCAGGAATATGAATTATTCAGAATGAAGGTAGGGGAGACTATCTATAAGGTGTAGAAAAGATTCACATATATGGTTAACCAATTTATGGCTCTAGGGAAAGTTTTCGACAAGGAAGAGATCAACATTAAAATCTTGGAAAGCCTAAATAGAACTTGGTAGTCGAAGGTCACGACTATATCTGAGTCAAGGGATCTCACCAGCATGAATATGGCAACCTTGTTTGGTAAACTCAAGGAACACGAGTTAAAGCTTGGAAGGCTGAAGGAGGAGGAAGAAATTGAAGAGAAGAAATCAATAGTTCTGAAAGCCACAAGCAGAAAAAGCTTCAAAGAATGTGGAATCTGAAGTTCAATCAAAGACAGAACTGCACAACGAAGAATTGATGAGCATGGTGGTAAGAAAATTTAATCGATTTATGAAAAACAAAAGTTCATTTACTGACCATGCAGGTACTGGAAAAGGAAAGAAAATTGAAGGAACAAATGTTGTCCAGTGCTATGAATGTGGAAAAGAAGGACATATTAAACCAGAGTGTTCAGACCTGAAAAGCAAGCAAAAAGCGAGCAGAAGATTTCCTCAAGACAAAGGTAGGAAGAACAAGAACGCATATATTGCTTGGGAAAACAATGATTCAGATTCTTCTAGTGATGAAGACTGTGGTCTTGAAGAAGAGTCCAACATTTGCTTCATGGCTGGCTCATCACGAAATGATTATGATAGTGATGAAGAGTTTGAAAATGAACCAATTGAAGTCAAGTATGACATGTTGCTCAATGCCTTTCAAGAAATCCATGCAGAGGTAATGCGACTTCAGTATAAGGTAAATCAACTCAACTCTGACAGATTAAATTATGAACATAGAAATAATAATATGTTGGAGGATAATGAAAAACTGAAAAAGGAATTAGGTAATGCCTTAGAGTCTACAGAAACAGTTATAACTGAAACTAAAACAGTGGAAAGAAATGTGAAAAATGCCTTGTACACATAGAACAAATTGACTACTTGACTAGCACATTAGCTAAGTTTATTCAGGGCAAAAATAATTTAGATGTTGTTTTAAGAACATCTGGCACAAATGTTTATAGGCAAGGAGTAGGATTCAAAGCTCAAAGTAATAAGACGAATGCAAAGAAATTTGTTGATATCAACAAACCTGTTACTCATGCATGTTTTTATTGCAACAATATTGGACATACAATTAGAAATTGTTATTACAGAAAGGTTGGTGTTCCTAAAGGGATGTACAGATGAATTCCCAAGAAACAACTCTCTACGACTAACAAAGTAGGACCCAAATTCAAATGGGTATCAGCATCGAAAAATCTTAATTATTTTGTAGGGTAGCAGATGTTGATAAAGCAGTGTTTAACTCGAGGATGAGCTAACATGATTAAATCAAAATTCTTGAGTATCTGCAAGTGGTAACTATTCTTATTTCATTGCATCATGCATAATAATTTTTTGAATGATTGTTTGATGGATGCATGATTGTTGAATGATTAATTGAGATTGTTTTATGTGAAAATTCGTTTGCCCGAATTTTAACCGATTGGATTAAGTATGGAGTCAATTATATTTTGAAGTATGAGTGTTTCTGTTTTTGAAATTGCTCTGTCATACTTGAGTCAACTGTTGACTTAATCAAACCGATTAAAAGTCTCTGTTATGGGCTTTCTGTACTTGAAAATTTAAATTGGGCCTATCTATGTATGTGATTCGCGCCCTTGTGAATGCTTTTAGTATTCAATGTGTCTCTTTCTTTCTTTCAAACCTGTAACCCTAGACTGAAGAAGTGTATCCAAGAGTGATAACGGTTTAAAATATTGTTATTTGTGATGTGATTTTGATACTAAAAGCACCCTTTTTCACTTAGAAACTTGCTTAGACTAATCCTTTTTGAATAAATTGTGTGAATAAGAGAGTTGAGGTAGATTTCAATGATTTTATGACTAATTTCCCTTGTTTTGGTAGAGATTGAGGAAATACTAGAAGAAGAGATGAAAGACCAAGAAGAGGGAGCTCAGAAGGGGTCAAAAAGGCACCAGAACGAGGGAAAACACACAACCTAGGTGTCCAGAAGCGCAGCTAAAGCGAGCAAAATCGACGTCCGCTGCCCGGGCGGTGGCCTTCAACGCCCGGGCGGCGGCACTTCGTAGCCTGGGCGTCCAAATCTGACGCCCAAGCCCTATTTAGAACTTAATTCATGCCCGGGCGGCCCCCTATGACGCCTGAGCGAGAATTCACGTGGATCAGGCCCTGTTTCTGCTCTGGTTTGATTCTTTTGGACCGGGCCTCGCTCTGGCACGCCTATGACACTATTTAAAGGACCCTGGGGCTCTAGGTTTTGCATCCCTGACAGAGAAGAGCATAACATTCCACTCTTTAGCCAATTCTTAGGCTTTCTTTCTCATTCTTTCTTTCATTGTTCATAGAGTTCCCCCATGTCTATGGGGAACTAAATTCTATTTGTTGTTGGGGAATGATGTAACCTTGTAAACTCTCATGTATTTGAATTGATTCTTAATTTCATATGCTTTTTCATTAATTGTTAGAGTAGTTCATCTATTTTATTCTTGCTTATACAATAGCATTATCTATGAGTTGCATGAGTGTCGGGAGGTTCCTTTCAATTCAGGTTCTTGTTGAATTACTCCTAAGCATTATATTGCTCAGGGATGATGGTATGAGTCTTAGTCTTCTTAACCTCTTGATCTTCACATCTTTTTACCAGGAATGCTAGGAATTGTATGAACTGGTAATTAGGGACAAGCTTATTTACTGAGGAATCGGGTTTAAGTGATTTAGTGAGGGACGTTGACATTAATGCATAAAGAAGAATTCTTATATACATGAGAGGGAACTTGGTGAAATCTAACCCCAACAACATACCCATCTCATATCAATCAACCTCCATTCATCTTTGTGCTCTTTTGCCATTGCATTTTATTTTATTTTATAATTTTTGTCCAAACCCAATTATCTCTTTTTATTTTTAAGTCTTAATTAATCTTGTTTTCACACAACTGTTCAACATCGAGAGTCCTCTGGGATACGATACTTGATCTTACCATTTTATATTATTTGTGAGACTCGGTACACTTGTCGATTTGCCCCAACAAAGAGGCCTTGATCCCGTAGGATGGATCAGTGATGAAGAAACTAGAGAAAGATTCTTGTATGAAAGAGCCAAAATAGTCGTTTCACCCAAGGCCCTTAACCTTGGTCTGTTTAAAAGGGAAGGCTTTCTGTTTCCTAGTTAGCTTGAAATGCAAGAACTATCTACATTTTTCCAAATGAAAGGGGGCTGGTTTCCTGACCTTGTAAGAGTGTTTTATAACAATTTGAAGATTGTAGATGGTGATATTAAGTCAAGAGTTAAAGGGGTAGATGCTCACATCAACAATTTTGTTTGGCTACTAGTCACTAGACTAAAAGCTGAGGGTATGCCATCTCATATGCCAAACTCAGAAACTAACCAATGGCTAAAGAAAAGGGATCTTTATACTAGCTGGTCGAGGTTTCCCGGTAGATATACAATTGAGAGACTTTTCATACATGAAGGGTTAAACATGGAGGAGAATATTACTGCTTATCTTCTTGCATGGGTGATCTTGCCTGGGAGATTGGTTTGAGACAGAATGTCTATTGAAGATGTTTACTTGTTACATGCTATCAAGAATAATATTCCAACAAACTTGGTAGAGGTGCTAAAAAATCACATGAAGAATGTTGTATTCAAATGATCTCACTATCTACCATATGTAGTTTTTATAAGTAAAGTTCTTGTGATTCAAGGAGTGAATGTTAATGGCGAGCAAAAGTGCTCTTGTAGTGGCACAAACTTGATAAATAGAAACATTATTGCTTCTCTTGGTTTGGTGAAGTGTTGGGACAAATCGGCAAGTGTACCGAGTCGCACAAGTAATATAAAATGGTAAGACCAAGTATTGTATCCAAGAGGATATTTTCAGATAGACTCTTGTTTGCTCTGATAGATTGATAAAATCATTTAATCACGTGCTCTGATACTGTTTGCTTATGTGAGCTTTGATATAGTGTGATGACATTGATGTTATGTGTTGTTGTGTACAAACATGGTTGTTTATTAATCATGGTTGTGCATCATCAAAAAAGGGGGAGATTGTTGACATTGTTGATAAGGGAAACACTGGTTTAGCTAAACCTTATTCTCATAGTGTTCTGGTTTTTGAATGAAATCTTGAAGAACATGTTTGTGTTGAGATTTTCGTATATGTATGCATATTCACTGATTTTCTACATGATACATATAATTTGTGATTGCATAACATATGTTTCAGAAAAGAAAACTACATGCACTTAGTTGAACTTATATTGTGTGGCAAAACTGCAAGGTTTTAGTCGACTTCATTATGAAGTAAGTCGATTAAAACTCGTGACTTTGCAGATATTTTCAAAAACAGTGCTGTGAGTAATTTTGCGATGAAAAGATTTTCAAAACTAATTTGAAGTGTTATAGTCGACAGCATGCGCAGGGAATTTGACTTAGTTAGTTATGTTTTAAAATTTTGTTAATGCTGGTGAACTATAACGACTATATTTTAATTATGTGTTTGGGCATTAATTGCAACTCAACTGAATTAAATGTGTAATCAATTTGGTTGGTTTGATTGCTGCTAATATTTATAACTGTTATAACTGTGTGGTGACAATAGACTACATTAGTCGCAAAGTCGACTGCAGGAGCGTCTGTTTTATAGAAAACTATAATTAGACGTGATTCTGTAATTCACAAAGACTTTGGCTATTCTAACAATTTTGTTATGTTATTTTAGATTGTGATCTCTGTGAAAACACTCCAAGACTTCATCAAGAAGACGGTGGAAATCATTCTTTGAAGAGTTTCTTTAGGACGAAGTGATTTGTGCTTACTGTTTGATCAAAATCTACACTGCTGGTGTTCATCATATTAACCAAGACTTTTGTCAATCTATTGAAGATTGGACTACCCTGTTGGGATTACAGGAAGAGAACTTGTGAAGTTTTAGACACTTTGAGGATTGTTCAAAGTGGGTTAAAGATTGCAGAAGTGGGGATATCTTGTTACAGATCTTTGTGTTGTTGCCTATACTTTTAGTTAGAGGGTTAGAGAGATTGTCTATACTTTTGACGTGGAGGTCTCTATATAAATCTTGCGTAAAAACCTTGACTAATATGCATTGGCTTCCTGGTTGTGGAATGACACTAGATGTAGGCATTGGGCCGAACCAGTATAAAAATTGTGTTTGATTTTCTCTATCCCTGAACTCTTTACTTTAAGTTGACTTTACTTTCTGCACAGTCAACTTTATTTTTTTGCTGCACTAATTTATCTTTTTCCTTGAGTTTCAAGAAAACTTTGAAAGGTTTATACTTTGCGAAAAAGATTTGAAAAAGACTCTGATTTTTGAACCTCAAGAATTCACCCCCCCCTCTTGGTGTTGAAATTAAGCCATTTTTCCAACACTTTTATTGCATTTCAAATTCTTTATTTTTTAAACAGATGTTAGTTTAGACTAGTTTAAATTCCTTTATTCTTTTAGTTTTATTTTTTTTCAATGTCCCCGCCTGTTTAGTAAGCAGATAATTAGTAAATAGAATAAATACAATACCTTAACCATACACTTTAGTCTTAATTAGCTGAGTCCTAGGATTGATATTCTGGTTGCCCTGTTACATTAGTGGGGACCAGACTTTGTTCTAATTTTAGGCGATAAAAAGTTTAACTGATACATGCAAAACAGGTTCCATGCATGATCATAGACCAAAGCGAAAAAGGTAAAAATGAGTAAAAGCTTACTTGCTCTAAAACAGAAATTGATCGGTTAGGTTTGTAGACCTTGATGTCGTCCCCCAGGATATAACAGGAACTTCTCATAATATCTCTGAGGATCTCAAAACTAGCAAGGATCTCTAAAAAGAGTATAAAATAACCCATAATATTTTTAGAAGAGGAGAAGAAGACAAGGGAATGAGATAAGACTATTTTTTGGTATGTTTTGGAATGAAGGGAGAACTCTCTGTTTATAGAGCTAAGAGAGAATAAAATCAATAAAAGAAAAAACAAGCCATTAAATATTTTACCGTTAGAGCACTTAAGAAAATGAATTTGAACGTTGTTGGCAATTAAAGTTTTGAGCATTGCAATCCAACGTTTTCTTTTGCAATAATCTAACATTATTACAACAATTCTCCACTTATTGCAAAAGAAATTTGAAATAAAAGGTCTTTGACTCAAATAGTTCAAATACTAAAAGAAAGATAAAAAACTTTTATTTTGGGTCTCATAGGATGTAATGCATTAGAGCTTCTATAGCAAGCTATATGAACCAGTCTTAGATTTAGAAACTTAACACACAGTGTAGTTGTTATAGCAAACTATATGAACCAAAGACACTTGACGTGTGTTAGAGGTTTATCAATCACAATACACCCCCAATATCCTTGCTGTTATCGCTATGTTGCGCTTATTAGGCCATGTGCGTGCCCGGTATTCATGAGTGCTCTGGAGATCATGCCAATATCTCATGCAAATGGCCCCACTTGACACTCATGTACGTGATTTCATCAAGTGTATGCTACAAATCATGCACCACTCATAAGGGATATGAAAATCATTAAAAACTTTATTTAAGCTAAAATACTTTCACCACATAGAATTGTAATGACAAAGTTTAACCTCTCAATAATGCAGTCTCTAGCACTTTCACACACACACACAGTAGGAATGGACATAATTGATTAAAATCAATTTAGTGCTATCAAAACTAACAAGTGACTTGTTTTTACCCATATGAACCTCATTCATGGGATCTTCAATCACAAAGGTTGGGTTACCATCACTTGTTTGTTTGCAAGTGGCTTAAGTCTCATTTCCCTCGATGTTTCTAATATCATTTATCTTCCCACGGGTTTTGTCAGAGGATCTGCTAGATTCCGTTCTGACTTCACATAATCAATGGAAATAGTTCCACTCTTTAGCAGCTGCTTCACTAAATTGTGTCTCAATTGGATATGTCAATTCTTTCCATTGTAATTCTTGTTTTTAGCTATAGTTATTGCCGATTAGCATTCACAGTGTATTGACACCGATGAGGTTGGTTTCATTCCTAGTGGAATGTTCGCTAAGAGGTTTTTCAACCACTCAGCCTCACTACCAGTCATCTCAAGAGCAACAAACTCAAATTCAATTGTTGATCTTGCAATAATAGTTGAGCTTCATCTCCTGTTCTTCCTAAGAAGCGTGATCAGTTTGATCACAGCCCAGAGGAAAAGATAACATCTTTTTTGTGCAGAGAAAAGGAGGGATGTTTCCCGTTACGGCGGCCCAAAGATGGACCTGCAAGAGATGTGAACTCATCAGGCCAGACCAGTGCTCCTCGCCCTTCGTGTTCAGGCTCCGCACGAAGTTGTCTAGTCTGTCGGCTACCGTTTTGACAAGCCACAATCCTAAGGATCCCTTCCACCATGGTCGTAACATCAAGGTCATATCTGGCCTCCCCTCCGCTATTAGCGTCGAGCGGCTCGACATCCTTAATGATGACCACTATGTGACCGGTTTTAGCATCACCAGTGGCGAATACCGCCTCCAGAACTACCACTCCGTCACCAGTGTCCACGTCTTCAATGGCTTCGTCCGTGCCTCCCTGCACGGCTATGAGAACACGCTCTACAAATCCCTATCTCCTTTCGCAGGCTACACAACCTCATGCGGCGCCCTTAATAGCTGCTTTGGAAGCTTTGCCCAAACATTCAGGTTCCTTTGTTGAGCACCATGAAATTGTTCTTCTTCTTCATCATCTTTGTGTCAACAGGATCGACCAATGTGAACACAATGCGAACACTCTCCCATTATCATCTTTCAAGGGTGCTCCCAGAACCCCAATTCCCCCATAAAGGTCACAACTTTATTCAAATCACGATCTGTTCTCCATAAGGGAGTTGCCAGTCATTGGTAGCATTGGCGGATGCATCAGCCTCTGCGTCATCTGCTGCACCGGTCGTTCAGCCTCGTCGTCGTACTCCACCGACATCGGCATCTAACATTCCCCAAATAAAATCAACAACCCTAGGGGGACAAACACGGCAACAATTTAATTATTAATCCAAACAACTCTTGAAGTGGGCCAACAACACTTCCGTGCTCGCCGATGTCCCCTCCTTCTTTAGCGGAGAGATGAACAGGGAAACTTAGGGTCTCAACCTAGGAAGACGCTTCCCAAAGCTGCCACGCTATTTTCCTAAATTGCCCTCATTCCATCGCATCTTCCGGTCAGATTAACTCTCCTCTCTGGCGTTGATTTTGCCCTCGACACCATCGCCACCTTAGCTTGCTTCTCGATGGCTTACTGCCTGGCTTCTTGGGGTTTCTTTTCCATAAAAATAAAAAAATAAAGAAAGAGCCATAGACTTCATCTATTTGATACCATCATCATAGTGGCATATTATAAAGTTTTTATGGAAAATAGCTAGAACCAGAGCTCGAGTTAGTAGCTTCTCTCGCAATGTGTCAATAGGAATAAGATTTAGGTGTTGGTTTTCCATCGGGTAGCCTTGTCATGGTTATGGAAGATGAAAATGCACCTCATCATATGCATTTATTGAAAAATGTTATGTCTCGAGGACTTGTGCAAAAGCAACAACTACAGATTTGACAATCAACTCAATCTTGGGATTTTACAGATTTATTTAAACATGGTTTGTAGAAGCAAACGTGGACACTCTCATCCGGATTGCAGGCTGGCAACAATATACCTTATTCCCGAAGGACTTTGTACGAACCAAGAGCTCTAAGAGCCAAGTTGATTCTCAACCAGGAACCTCAATTCTTATTTAACTTTCTCTATTAAAGTCAATCACTACTTACACCGGGGATTAAATGGATATTTTTATATAATTATATATTTATATTATGTATCTTGCAGGTTAAAAGACTCTAAAGCAGTTACATCTCAACTGAACGGTCTCATGTACATTATGTATCTTGCAAGTCACAGGATTTTAAAGCAGTTACATCTCAATCGAACGGTCTCGTCTATATTATGTATCTTACAGGTCACAGGACTCTAAATCACTTACATCTCGACCAAATGGTCTCGTCTATATTTTTTATCTTGCAGGTCACAAGACTTTAAAGCAGATACATTTCGACCATAACACTTCCTAATATGAATTCTTCAAACAATCAACCGAAGACTAACCAGTCTTACTCTCTTGACCGATCGACCTTACAGCATAATCTATTTTTCATATTAATTGTCTAACCTTGTAAATGCTTTGGTTTGCTTGGCTACTCTTTTTCTCATTCTACAATGCAGATAATCACATCTTGCATACAAATTAGAAGAACAGACCCTAAAGAGTCGTTCGTGCTAAAATAGTCAACCAGGGAAACACTCCCAGACCTGGGACATGTTCGCCCAAGAACACCCAATATATTGTGTATAGGGACACACTCCCTTCGGACTTCCAAACCTGGTAGATCTTCACCCAAGAATACCCAACATATTGCGTATAATGACACACTCTATTTAGGACATCTTCGCCTAAGAACACCGAAGCACATTAAATATAGCGATACACTTCCTCTGGTAGATGTCCGCCCAAGAACACCCAACTTATTGCGTATAGGGACTCACTCCCTTTGGGACATGTTCGCCCTTGAACACCCAAGCACATTAAATATAAGGGATACACTCCCTCTGGGACATGTTCGCCCAAGAACACCCAACACATCAAACCTAGGGGACCACCCCCTTGTCTAGGCCATGTTCACTCTAGAACACCTAGCGTGCGCCATCATAAAGGTGATCTACCTATTATGGAACCAAGCGGGGGGTACAAAGTCTATCGGATGGTCATAAAGCATGTAATCAAGCATAAACAATTTCAAAGCAATAATTGCAAAGATAGAAACAAAGACATTTCATAAACCGCAAAGGTAACAGTACAAATGTCTATGGTGTTTACTATATGTTCAAAACAAACTACACTGTTGCAGGGATAAGATCATCTTTTGAGGAGGCCGCCAGATCTTTACAGTCACTCTCATCTGAGCGTCTTCAACAAAGCAGTCTCATTTTCTTGGTCATCCATCCATATAAAATGGTTAGTCTAATTGTTTACATTCTTTTGACATTTCATATTCGATTGTTATCTTCCTTCAGGACAGGTAAACAAGATACTATCAAGTCACTAATCAACATGGGAAAAAGTTATAAAAAGGACTCCTATCATTTACCGCTCGGCCTATGGCAAAGTTCAAAAAGATAACTCATAAAGCTCGTCATTCGGTCCACAAATGAGCAGCGACTAGAAGCACGCTCCCCAACAGAGCGAGTACAACCCCCCTCAAACTCATAAGTTCTATAGTTAACCATCGGTAAAGCCTAGCACTTAACATGGACTTGTGGGGCATTATATATAGTATGGTATCCGGGCCGAGCGGTTACGTAAAATAGCCGATCGGTCTATCCACTATACCAGCGCTTGTCAACCAGGTCAAACCAGGTTCTACGCTCGTCAACCAGGTTACATGATGTTGGGTCACAATTGGGCCAACATTTAAGTTATTGGGCCAATAGTCTAGCAGAGGATAAAATAATCAAAGATATCTAATTAAAGATATTAATAAAGTTGTTTATGAGGAATCAATCGGATTTTAAGGTAAATATGTTTAAGGTAAATTTGTTTACATTTTATTAGGCTTGTTATAACCTATAAATATAGGATTAAGGCTAAAAGCCAGGTGATGAGTCAATATTTTATTGATTTCACTTAGTTTATTGTGCTAGAATTAATCAGGGAATTGTGCTTAATTGTCCGGTATTTTTCCGTTTTCGCTAATAGTGCTTAATTTGGCCAAAAATTCTAATTTTAATTAATTTGAATATTTTGAGCTAATTATTTGCATTATTAATTGTAAGGAAAATTTTGGAAATATAATTTGAGACATTTGGAGGTTTAATGAAATATGACAATTGGGCCCAAAAGTGGAGGTTTATTCAAATAGCACAAGAATTTATTTTGGAGAATGCACTTGATTTTCCTTTTGAAGCATTGGGGGTTACTCCCTGTACCTCCCCAATTCTAACCCCCACCCCCCCATTTCATTTTTAAGATTTGTTTTATTAGTTTACTTTTTATATTAATTTTCAGATATTTTAATAATGGAATTTATATGTTTTGATGTATTATTTTTAAATATATTTTTAACGTATAAATGAGAGAGTGAGAGTTGCAGNGAGCGTTTGGANGAGGAGCGTTTCAAAAGCTTTGGTGGGGGTGGGGGTGGGAATACGAAGGAGAGGAATTTGAGTCTGTGTGTTTTGACTGAGGCAGACTGTAAAAGAGTAGGTTAATTTTAGTAAATAGGTGTAAAACGGTAAAAATAAAAAAAAAACATAAAGATTAATTTTATATTTAAAAAATAATCCAAAAAAATTGGGGGGTGGGGGTTGAAATTGAGGAGGTACAGGGAGTAACTCCCGAAGCATTGCTGCCACAAAGCCCAAAACAAATTGAAGTTGGCCCACGATTGAAAGTTGTCCAGCACGTGAAGCTTAGAGAAGTGCCATCATGGCCTGATCCACACGAGGGAGGTGCAGCTGGACTTCACACCCCATGCGCTGCAGCAGCTGATTTTGGGCTTTAAGCAGCAGCTGATCCAGCACCAGCTCTCCACGTAACAGCATCATGTTTTGGCAGCATCAAGGTCCAGCTTCTGATGTCCAAAATGAAAAAAAAAAAATTGGAACAGCTAAGGGAGGCCATGCTGGCAGTAGGGTATAGGGAATGTGTGGGGATTGCTGCATATAAAAAAAAAGAAGTGAGATTCCTAGGACTGCTGGTAGCCGCCACATGGAGGACTCTCTCTTTAACACATTATATTACTTGGAGTGAATGGATGGAGGGCTACGGTTGAAGAATGAAGTGACGGTGATTCCTCTTGCTGGAGTAGTGCACACAAAGTTTCTTTTTTTTTCTTTTCCAAAAGCAATTGAGAAAAAGGAGAGCTAGCTGTTACGTTTTTTTTTTAAATTCTGCAAGCATTTCTTTTTATTGTCTTTGAATGGAACCATCCATTTGATTTATTGGCTGGAACGGTGCATTTTCTCTTTTATTAGATGTGAAAAAAAACGTTGATTTCATATGGCTGAATTTGAGAAGCTCACCGTCTTCATTTTACTTGCTTTGGAAGCAGCTTACGGTGTTATTGCTTTAATATAAAAAGTGCAGATTTTAATTTTGGTTGAAGCTTGAAGTGATGGGGCGTTGGCAGAAGAGAAGTTCATGGAATGCATCCAGGAGGTGACGTCCAACAGCACCAAATTCACCTGATTTTTTTTTTTTTTATTATTCAGGGGGGGTGGGGACACACTCAAAGTGCAGATTTCATTTTAAATTTAGAAAATATGCATATTAAATCTTGGATGGAATTTTTGAGAATCACGGTGCTTCATATATTTTTTTTATTATTTTATTTTTCTTTATTTTATTTTCTTTTATTTTAAATTAGTTTAGGTTTTA
>NC_028357.1:11400912-11410283 GCF_000741045.1 Vigna radiata var. radiata | reverse complement strand
CTTTTTATTTTCTTTTATTTTAAATTAGTTTGAAATGTAGGTTGAGTTGTTTTTAATTTCTTTAATTTAGTTTTGTATTTAATTTAATTTAACTATGTTTAGATATTTGTTTAGTCTAGTATTGGGTTTAGCATTTTTACTCTCTTTAACGCTTTTTATGATATTCAAATGTGTTTAATTTTTATTTTTTTAATTTTGTCAGTTGCATTCACAAACAAAACCAATTTCACAACCCCCTTCATGTTTGACTTGATTCTGAACCGTAGTTGGTCCTTGAGAGACGACCTAGGGTCATTCTCTAGCTATACTGCATTTCTTATTATGCAATCAAATTTGATTGGGCGGCGACACCCATCACCAGGTACGCTTCACTCGCACTCGAAAATACTCTATAGTGATAACAAAGTCGCTTTCTAAAAGAGCCAAAGCTTTACAATCTATGCCTAACTTGAGCGTCGGAGTGCCTTTTGCAGGTACATCCCCCTTTGCTGGTGAAGGAGGACGAGCGGTAAAAGCCGAAGGAGCACGAGTGACTTTTAGAACAGTGAGCGAACAACCTCAATTGTGGAGAAACGAGTGTATCAACCACGAAGAAGCGAGCGTCCCAGACATCTAGAAGCACTAAAGACACACATCAGCAAGGTTAGTCTCTCGGTCCTACACATCCATACTAAAATAGAAAGGAATAATACATGAAGAGGTTTTCCAATAAGGTATGTTGAAATTCATTATATTTGTTATTTTAATTTTTAGTATAATGCATAATGATATATATATATATATATATATATATATATATATATATATATATATTTTTTTTTTTTTTCTTTTCAATTTTATCCTACTGTGTGATGTAAGGATCATTATTTTGAACAAGTAAATACAAATCCTTATTTGAAATTGATCTAATGTCACTAAAATAAGTGTTAAATATGTTTTCTCTTAATTTTCATATGAAATTGAAATTTGTCTAAATTTTAATACATTTTAGTCCTTAAATTTAATAGATGAATATAGTTCTTTTAATCCAATTATATTAGCTTTTTTTTTTCCATACCAAACGTGTTTCATTCTAATAATTGAGTTAGTTGAAAAACACGTTTGATATGTCACTAAAATTTAAGGTAATTGGATTCAAATTACTATACTCATCTCTTTTACAATTTTATGACCAAAATATATTCAAATTTCATATAAGAAAAGAAAAAAAAATAATTTTATACGAAAGTTAAGGAACAAACATATTTAATCCTTAGACACATTAGATATACGAAATAAACAATCCTTAATTAGTCAAAATAATAATATAGGACATAAGCAATGTATATGATTATAATATGATAGTTATTATGAAATTGATTGAAAAACTTTCGTTCACATGTTTTAAAAAAAAACTAATTTGACATAAGAGTATAATGAAATAGAAAAAATATATAATAATAGGAATATTGTTAGATTTTTACACTGTGATTAACTTGTAAATTAATTTGAAGCATCATAATAGGAAGATATTATATTTGACTACATTTTAGTAATTTTTTAAAATTTCATTTATTAGTTTTAATATAGTAGTATCTTTCTAGATTTCTATTAGTTTATACTTTTAAATGCATCACATCATATTTAAATCATGAGAACGAAATTTAATTAGTAAAATCTCATTAATTTTGATAGATTTCTTAAAATTTATTCTAATTCTTCTAGAATCTAAATTTCATTTCTTATTTTATTTTATTTTATATATTGAGTTAGAATTTTGTTAAAGGTTGCTTTATTTATAAATAACTTTTTTTAAAGTGAAAACTAACTATGTAGCAAATTATAACTAGAAAGAGTATAATTATTAATTAAAATGTTTTTTATATGTAGAAAGTGAGAAGAAATGTCAAAAAGAGAAATCGAGGTGCCAAATAAAAATAAAGTGGAGAAAAATTAAGAAAAGTTCATCATCTTCATCTTCATCTCCACTATCATAATCATTTTTACCTCAATTTCTACTACGACCACCACCACCATCATTACGTCCACCACCACCACCATCTTTAGCTCCACCTCTATCACCACCACCATCATCAACTTTAGCTTCACTTGTATTACCATCACTATCTTCACCTCAAACTATACCACGACAACCATCTTCACCTCTACCTCTAGCATCACCATAATCGTTAACTCTACCACCACCGTCAAGGATGAAAGTGACATACTAGTGGAAAAACGTTGTTTAACGTCACCACATAGACGTCGGTTGTTTGGTCCACTGATGTAACACGATGACCGGTGGCAACTTCGTAATTAAGTAGGGCAACATGATGTCGGGGCAAGCTCTAACCAATGAGTGAAGAACTATAGACATCAAATTAGTGAGAGGATCGATGACTATGTCAGTTGCGCACATACCTAATGACTACGTGCCAATATTAATATTTAAATCATATAGACGTCAAATTAGTGAGAGGACCGACGTCTATCATCTTACAGACGTCAGTCGCAATAGCTAACTGACGTCTATAGTAACAAACTTCAGAACGCGAACCCACGAGTAGTTTCCACTATTCATCGTCTTCTTCGTTGAGAGATTTTCTCCGCCGCACTATTAGAGGTTCGTTTTCTGTGTTTTTGACCGTTTAAATTTAGTTTTTCTCCGATTGAATTATTCTTTGATGAAAAAGCTTTCATTTGAACCGATTATAATTACATTTCGTTGCGTTTCTTGCAGTTTCGAACGTCTTGTTGGGTTGCGTTTTCGACTGTTTTTGGACTGCTTTTCTGACCTATATTTGGGCGTGCACTACGACATCTATCTCATTTGGTTATATATAATCTGCTAAAAAGGTTATCTTGTTTCTTGAAAACTTAATTTGTATGATATTATTGGCTTTTGTGTATGATGTTGGCACTTTGAATTTGCATTTTATTGATTTTTTTTTGTATGATTTCATATTGACGTTTCGGTATGCATGTGTTTGCAGATTGCTAGTATATGCATGTGATTAAGTTTAGTTGTGTTATTATAATTGGCATGCATTAGTATCAAATCACTGAGTGAAACTTAGTTCCCGTTTGAAATTTAACACAAACGATTAATCTTTTAATCGTTTGTATTAAATTTTGAATTGTCCAATTGGACAGTTTGGGAAAATTATTTTTCATACATTTGCTATAACATGTACGTTGGAGTTTATGCATAAGACTGATGAAATTTCGGTTCATTATTTATGTTGTTCTCCGGATGCATATTTAATTGTGGTCATTCTTGTGACTACAGTCATTTCGTGTATTTCGGAGACCAATGCGAAATGTTGCCGAAATTTTATCAAATTTATGATGTAGACTTCTTTACACATGTCGTAGCAATTTATGAAAAATATTTTTCCTGAATGGGTAGGGCCTAACCATGTGAGAGTTAAGAATTTTATACTGATGAACTATGTTACGAACATAGTATNGATCAAAGCTGGATGAATGCACGTCGCATCTCTGAAGAATATGAGAAGGGTGTTTCGGTGTTCTTGCAATATGTTAAAGAAAATGCAAAGTCTGTGAACGGGACATATTTGTGTCCTTGTGTTCGTTGTCTTAATCAAATACGACAAGACATAGGCAATTTGCATGATCATCTATTCATGTTCGGCATAACGAGAACGTATACTGTTTGGACTTGGCATGAAGAAGTATTGGACTAGCCTATGATGTCATGAGGAACAAATTATGTGGAAGAATGGATGAGTGATCATTTAGAGGACATGATACGTGATGTTGGTGAAGATAACTTAGGAAGAGCTAATTTGTACGATTCTCTTATCAATGATTCAGAGCAACCGTTGTACTCAGGCTGCACGAACTTTACACGTTTGTTTGCAACTTTGAAGTTGTTCAGTTTAAAGGCAAGGAATGGATGGACCGATAAAAGTTTCACAGAGTTGTTGGAGTTGGTGAAGAAGATGCTTCCAGAAAATAATACTCTTCCTATTCGAAATTACGAGGCCAAAAAAGTTTTATGTCCAATGGGTCTTGAATATCAGAAGATACATGCTTGCCCCAATGATTATGTTTTGTACATCAAGGAGTTTACTTCACTAAAGTGTTGTCCAACATGTGGTTTAAGCCATTTTAAAAAGAAATCTGACAAAAACACTGGTGAAGAAGGTAATGATGGTGCACCTGGTAAGGTCATGTGGTATTTGCCTATAATACCTAGGTTCAAATGTATGTTCTCTGTTAAGGAGGATGCAAAGAACCTTAAATGACACGTTTTAGGAAGAAAGTGCGATAATCTTCTTCGACACTGATGGGTGTCACAACCCATACAAATTTGATTGCATATGAGAAATACAGTATAGCTAGGAAATGACTCCTAGGTCATCTCTCAAGGACCAAACTGTGGTTCGAGAAGTAGGTCTCACACGAAGGGGGGGGGGGGTTTGAAAGTGTTTTTGAGACGAGAATTAAACTCAATTAAAATGCATGGAAATTAAATACAATCGAATAAGATAGAAAACATTAAAGTGAAAGTTAAAATTAAATAAAATAAACTAAAAAAAATAAGTAAAAATAAAACAAACCTAGTGTCATTTAATTGCAAGCTACGGCTAATTGATGAAATTCATATTGTGACAAGAAATAAAAAAAATATGTAATGCTTGAAGTAATAAATATAATGCAATGCTTCATGGAAATGGCAGAAGAAAGAAAAAAAAAAACAAAAAGCGCATGAATAAATGTAATTTGACTTAAAAATATTATATGCATTAACATTGGATGTATTCCACAAGTAATTAAAGTTCGGTTATAAAGTGACCAAAACCTATTAGGCTATCCCGTGATGGACATATGCTACACCGCTTCTAAAAATTCAATCACCAATTTCTAATTCTCCAAATCAAAATCAGCTCATCACCGGACCATCTCACGTACCAGCATCTACTCTTCACTCCATCAAAATAAAAGAAAAACTATATATTGCAGCAGCTACACTCTCACCTAGTCACCTTTCCAACATTCAATCACTTGAAAACAGATTTTTTTTTCTCAAGTAAAAGTAAAGGGCGTGGCAGCTGGACCTATTCTCAATATAAAAAGGAAAAGATTGGGCTCTTAATTCAACAAAGTCAAAACATTATAAACGTTATTCAAATTCCAAAAACTGGTGAACACATGTTCCAAGCTAAAAAACGTTTCCAAAGAAAAACCAAGAAACTAGCAATAAGTGCGGCTCTCATTTTCATTCAACCCTTTTGAAAAATGCTGCAGCTAAAATGCTCTCGGGAGAATCCACCAAGTGACGGCTCCTTCAAAGCAAAGAAAAGAATTGAAAGGGAACCGTGCTGCACTTCCAAGAAAATAAATTGCTAGTGCCAGCAGCTGCTTCTAAATGAATCAACGTTGCAGCAATAGCAAGCAAAGAAAGTTGAAAGTAAATTTGAATGCACCATTCCAGCCCTTACTTCCACATCAAACCGGCACCTACCTTTCATTCAACCATGTGCAAAGAAGAAGCTTGAATAATAAAATGCTGCAGCCAAACCTAGCAAGAATTATCCATTTTCAAATGAAAAGAAAAATGCTTCGATTTCACATTCTCCACCAAAACGTTTCAGCACATAGAAAAAAATTCTGAAAAATGAGTGGCAGCCCCTCCAAGTGTGTGACGACTGGTGGGACTCTCCCCTACCTAGGGTTATGTGTCATCTTTAAATAGGGGTGGGGTCCACCCTAAAAAAAACTAGGTTGTTTCATGTGTCCTCTTACAACTTGGGCCCATCATGAAATTTGCCAACATTGGCCCACAATGTAAGTTTGTCTAAAAATCCTAAACTACTAAATTACAAGATAACTAAAATTTAAAATATCTAAAATGAGAGTCTTGAATTTATTTGGTGTCCTCCAAATGTCCCAAATTGTGTTTCCAAAATTTTCCCTGAAAATAATAATGCAAATAATTAGCTCAGAAAATTCAAATTAATTAAAATTAGAATTTTCGGTCAAATCAAGCATAATTAGGAAAAACGAGAAAATACCGGACAATTAAGCACAATTCCCTGATTAATTCTAGCACAATAAACTAAGTGAAATCAATAAAATATCGACTCATCAGACACCCAGTAGATTCACCACAATGGAAGAAGATCGATGAAACATTTTCAGAATTTTGTGCAGATCCAAGAAACTTAAGACTTGCACTTGCAACTGATGGTATGAATCCGTACAGGAACTTAAGTAGCAAACACAGTTCATGGCCAATTATGTTGATGATATACAATCTTTCTCTTTTGTTGTGCATGAAGAGAAAATATGTCATGTTGTCAATGATGATATTTGGTCCTAAACAACCTAGAAATGACATTGATGTTTACTTGAAACCTTTAATTGATGATTTGAAATTGTTGTGGGAAGAAGATGTTGAAGTGTTTGATTCAGATGTTGAAGAGAATTTCCATTTGCGTGCAATGTTGTTTTGCACTATAAATGATTTTCCAGCCTATGGAAACTTGAGCGGTTATAGTGTTAAAGGACATTTTGCATGTTCGATTTGTGAAGAAAACACTAGTTACCTTCAATTGAAGCATGGTCAGAAGACGGTTTATACAAGACATCAGAAATTCCTTCCTCGCCATCACCCTTATCGTAGATTGAAAAAAGCATTCAATGGAAGTGCCGAGGATGAGGTTTTGTGCAGACCCCAGAATGGTGAAGAGGTGTACAACGAAGTAAAAAACATTGACATTGTATTCGGAAAACATCGTAAAAGTACATCTGTAAAAAATGTTTGGAAGAAACGATCAATATTTTTTAATCTTCCTTATTGGTCTAAACTTGATGTTAGACATTGTATTGATGTGATGAACATAGAAAAAAATGTATGTGACAGTGTCATCAAAACTTTATTAAATGTGAAAGGGAAGACCAAAGATGGAATAAAAGCAAGACAAGATTTGACTGACATGGGAATCCGAACAGAGTTACATCCACAAACAATAGGTAGACACACCTATTTGCCCCCAGCCTGTCATACTCTTTCTAAAAAAGAAAAACGAAGTTTTTGTAAGTCTTTAAGAAGTGTGAAGGTTCCACAAGGTTATTCTTCTAATATTAGTAACCTTGTTTTTATGTAAGAGCTAAAGTTAGTTGGTTTAAAGTCTCATGATTGTCATATATTGATGCAACAATTGTTACCAGTTGTTATTCGAGGCATATTACCTCATTTTGTTAGGGGTATTCTAACACGTCTGTGTTTTTTTTAATGTCATTTGCAAGAAAGTTGTTGACCCTCGATGTTTAGATCAATTGGAAAATGAAGGAATAAGACTATTATGTGAATTGGAGATGTATTTTCCACCTTCTTTTTTGATATCATGGTTCATTTGATCGTTCATCTAGTCCGAAAAATTCGAATATGTGGGCCGGTTTACCTAAGATGGATGTATCCTGTTGAAAGATACATGAAAATCTTAAAGGGATATGTCAAGAATCAGTATAGACCAGAAGCTTTAATCATAGAGTGATACATTGCAGAAGAAGCCATTGAATTTTGTTCAGCTTACATGCCAAGTTGTGAACCAGTGGGTCTACCCAAGAGCATACATGAAGGAAAATTTGAAGGTAAGGGTCGTGGTGTGAGGATTCAACGTGTGAGTAGAAAAGAAGTTGATCAAGCTCATTTGTACATCTTAAACAACACTGATGATGTTATTCCTTACATTTCTGAACACGTCAATGAAATAAAGGCATCACACCCAAGAATGAGTGAAAAATGGCAGCTTAATGAACATTCCAAAACCTTCTTACCATGGTTTAAGAAAAAGATTTATGCGACTCCAAATGTTTTTGAAACTCTATTGAGGTTATCTCGGGGGCCGAACATAGATGTCATTACATATGGTGGGTACTATATTAACAATATCTCTTTTCAGACAAAGGAAGAAGATGACAAAAGTAGACTTCAAATAGTGGGGTTACACTAAAAGCTGAGTCAATGCACTTCTCTAGTTCTAAAGACAAAAATCCAATCACTGCATCAATTAGTTATTTTGGAGTAATACAAGAAATATGGGAAGTGGATTATGTGAGGTTTAGAGTCCACGTTTTCAAGTGTAAATGGGTTGATATAAATTCTGGAATCATTACTGATGGCTCTGGTTTCACCTTGGTAGATCTTAAAAAGATGAGTTTCACTGATGAACCATTTATTATAGCAAGTCAAGCAAGGCAAATATTCTACGTCAGCGATCCGGCGAATGAAAAATGGTCAGTGGTTTTGGAAGGGAAAAACATGCACGGTGATGATGAAGAATCTCTTGATGTACTTCAGACAACATGTAGCACATCAAGACCCATTGAAGACTCAATTGATGACGTTGTCGATGACATACATGCAATTCGTAGTGATCATGATGAGGGGATCTGGGAGAAAACAATATCTTAATAAGTAACGTCTTGTTTTATGTTTAGACTTTATATGTATTTTTATTTAGATGAAAAATTCAATTTCAATTCATACTAACCTTGTATATATTTTTCAGGTATGTCGACCTTAGACTCAGCATCAACACAGAGCAGATGTACACGAGGAGTGACACGTTTGCCAGAAGCGACATCCGGACAGGTTCTTGGGCAAAGGAGACATCTTGAGATTGACCCAATGATAACGGTTGAAAAACAGTTATTTTCATATGTCATTCGAGACCAAATTACACCCTTTAAGACTTAGAATTAGCATAGAATCAAGCAAAACACATAAATTGAGTTAGTCGAGAGTCAAAAGCTCTTTTTAGCGATATTATGCTTGTTTTGCATTGTTTTGTAGTATTTTTGATGAAAGTGGAGAATGGGATTGAAGAAGAAGGTCTTAGACTCAAGAAAGAGGAGGAAAAATGAAGAAAAGAAGAGTTTAGGAACCGCCCAGCGCCAAAATCCACCGCTGGGCGGCCAAATGCGAGGAGAAGCCACTGTTTGACACCCAAGCAACGACGCTGGGCGGTTTTGCGGTAAAAGGCAAACCGTTGGGAGGTAGCGCGACTATGGACAAACTGCCGGGCGACATAAGTGTGACGTCGGGCAGTTGTCTGCTGGGCTTGGGCCTGTTTTCTGTGACGCTCCTCAGCTATAAATAGTCCTATTGCGACTTTCGAATCATTCTTTTGACAAAAGAGGGCGGCCAGACCTAATTTTCACTCCTTAGAGAAGATCTCTTGGATGCTTGGGCTCCTTTTTATCCTATCTACGATTTGCTTTTCCATTCTTCCATCATTTTTGTTGGAGAGTGCAAACAAAGTTCCACATTGAGTGAAAGAAGGACTGGTTAAGGGTTTATATACACATAGATATCTCCAATGGTAAGAGGCCTTTTGGAGTGGTACCAAAAGCAAACC
>NC_028357.1:11394254-11400397 GCF_000741045.1 Vigna radiata var. radiata | reverse complement strand
TGGAGTGGTACCAAAAGCAAACCCGTGAGGGCTTGGCCCAAAGCGGACAATGTCTTACCATGTGTGGAGTTCTATGTGTGTGTCGATCCTCCCCCAACAATTTTTCATCTTGTTTCACCATGACAATGGTGAACTAAACCCTTTTGTTGTTGGGGGAAACAATGTAATATTTTGAAAATCTCTTTTATTGAAACTCTTATTTATTTATATGCTTTCCGTATGCTTTGATTATCAATTGTTGGGTTCTCATCTACACTTAAAGCTTTTATCGTTTAACTCATTCGATAACTGTTGTTTGTCTTTATTGATACAGGAACGTACGGTACTGTCATGAACTGGTGAGAAATTCTTTGATTAAGCAATACCACCTAGGGATAGGGGGTAGGACGATCAATTGTTTTTGCTTCTATTCTTAACGCGTTATTAATTACTAGGGGAGGCTAGGGATAGCAAGCCAATAATTAGTAATAGGCTCTTTTCGCCGAGGGATCGGGTTAAGGGTAGACTAAGAAAGTTTGCATGACAATATGATAACAAAGCAAATTAAATAAGAGGAGTAGATAAGAGAGAGCGGATAAGATGAAAATGTAAAACCCCCAACAACTCCATTCATCCATAGTTTTTTTCTCGTCAATTGAATCAACCGCATTTGCATGTTTATTTTGTGTTTTTGCATTCCCACAAATTAATTTTCTTTACAAGTCTTACAATTTCAATTTGCACGAACGATAAGGCCTTCGAGTCTCTTGGGAAGAACGATATTGGATTTTGCCAATTATATTACTTGAAACGATCTGGTACACTTGCCAGAGAGTCAACAAGTATTTGGCGCCGTTGCTGGGGACTCGAGGTTTAACTTATCTAGTAGTGTAAACTGATTAACTTTGACTTGATTTTATGATTATTTTTACTTTTGTTCTAATAAATGTTTTCCAGGGTTTTGTGCCTAACATTTGCAAAATGCAGTATGGACAAGAATTTGACTATATGGGCACTTCATTCTACCAAAATAATTTCAACCACTGGTGGGAACCTCACTCATACATGGATCAAAGCCAATCTGCGCAAGCTGCTGAGCAACAATTTACTCCATTTATGAAAAATACAGATTCTGATGAACTCCTTCAGAGGATCATGAATTTGGAAGTATACCATGTCAAAAGCATAGAGGAGAATACAAAGAATGATGAACTTTTTCCGCAGGACATGGATACAAGTTTTTCTTTTCTTAGAAGCATGGAAGAGAGGCAATAATATCACTGGCAGCAACAACTCTCTTCGCCAACAGAAATGTGGGAGTATGATCAACAACTTTGCCAACAGATAGCTGATGTGACGGAACAAGTTAAAAGCTTTAATGAAAAGTTCGACAAATTCCTTGAGAAGTGTGAGTCCAAGAGTTTTGAAGTTACCTTCAGGAATTTAGAGACACAAATTGATGAGGAGAAGATTAAGATAGAAGAAATAGAAACAAATAAGGTTGTTGCTGAGGGAAAGATAGAGATATATGAGGAAAAAATAGAGGAAGAAGAAAAAGAAAGGTTGAGTGAGGGAGAGAAAGTTGAGATGAGAGAAAAAGCAGTGGTTGAAAAAAAAAGAAAAAAAAGAAAAAAAAAGAAAAGAAGAAAGTTGAGGAAGGAGAAGATTGAGAAAAAGAGGAAGGGAGGAAAGAAGAAAAAAACACATGAAAAACCCCTTCCTCTTTCAAAAAAATATCATAGGAAGGGAAAGAAAGTCAAGTGCTTTATGGAGATCTTTAAGAAATTGGAGATTAAAGTTCCTATGGTTGAAACATGGAAACATGTGCTTGGTGTTCTCAACTTTATGAAGAAATTCAGCAGGAAAAAGAAAAAGAAAAGAATATCAAGTGAGAAGAATTTCAACACCTACTGATGGGTGTTTGTTGGGGTCATCCCAATTGTTGTAAAACATTTTTTTTTATTTTTAGTTTAGGTTAGTTATTTGTTGAACTTGTAATTTCTTGGATATTTGAACAATTTTTGGGGTAGCATCTACTGAGGGATGCTAACTTTTTGTATCCCTTAAAAGATACCAGGAAGGTACACCTACTGATGGGTGTTGGTAAGGATTGCATCTATTAATGGGTGCGTAACAGGTTTGGGTCAGGCTCGTGACGTTAAACAAGCGCTACCTGGGAGGCAACCCAGTTGATTGTTTGTTTGTTTTTTAAACTCTGTCTTTAGTGCATTATAGGTTTGCATGTACATTTGAGTGGGGAAAGATATGTAATTGAAAAATTGAAGGCAAACATCAGGTGCTACAGGGGGGAATCACACAAAAGAAAGCAAAGAAGAGGGATGAGAAACTATCGCCCACTGCCGGGCGGTGCATTTTTACCGTCGGGCGGTGGCGGCACACACCCCAGCCCAGGCTTTTAAAAGCTGGGCGGTTTTAGGTGTTCTGCACTTGAATCTCCTCCTTTGCATTCCGCCAAGCAGTCTCCCTGAGCTGTAGCACCCAATTTGAACCTTAAAAGGGTTTCCAAAAAGATTTTTCCAAATTTTCTTACCACCCACTAACAAAAACCTAGTTTCTTGTCTAAAATCTGGGGTTTTTGGTGAGAGTTGTGCATTGAGAGTTTTTCATCATCAATTGAAGGAATCCTCACAAGCATTTAGCATCTCCGCTCAAGAATGGCATCAGCATCAAGAAGGGGGAGAAATACTGGCAATAAGAGGAAGGAGCCTGAAAGGCCAAGAGGATTTGACTCTCAGAGGTTCCTCTTTAAGCAGCATGAGGACCACTTCGCAACTCAGGAAAGGAGATTGCTTATGGAGAGGAAGGCTTCCTTCATTCCTGATTTAGCTCCTGAATTTGGAGCAGAGATTTTGAGGAGAGATTGGGAAAGGTTGACGACTTACCCTGCACCAGCTAGCATTGAGTTGGTGAAGGAATTTTACACTAACGCCTTAACCAGAGGTGGAGTTACGGTTGAAAGGTATAGGAGCTTTGTGAGGGGGCATATTGTCAGGTATGACCCCGATACCATAAACAACTTTTTGGGCACGGAGTGGCCAGGGGAGCAGTGCCAGTATGCGGCACAGGTTGGTTTATTCGGTGACATAGCCGAGATTGAGAGGGTTATGTGCCTCCTTGGAAGGCATTTTCAGACTAATCCTAATGAAGCATCGGTTAACATTAGGAGGTTGGACTTGACGCCTTTGGCGAGATATTGAATGGCATTCACTCATGCCAACATCCAGCCATGCTCCCATATCTCTGACATCACAATGCACCGGGTCATTCTCATTTTCTGCATGCTGAGGTAGATGGATGTGAACGTCGGCAAGATCATTGCTGACGAGATACAGAGCTATGCCACTACCGTGAGCAGCAGGACACCATTGGGGAATCCATCTTTGATCACCTTTCTATGTCGCGGGCTGGGGTAAATACTGCAATTCCACAATACGAGAGACCCAGAAATGCTACCGATGCATCATATTTTCATTAGTACTGCGCTGAGGCAGGGGCAGCAGGAGCGACACCCAAGAGACGTCTTAGGAGAGCTGCAGCACAACAATAGCAGGTGCCTGACGATGCACCAACACAGCATGCCGAGCCATTCCAGATGTGGGACATGTATATGTCCCTGGTAGAGTCTAGGATGGAGGCCCTTTACAGGGGACAGACAGCGATTGTTGAGATGATAATCGGATTGTATGATCATCCACCAGTATATCGGTGGACCATGGATAAGTTTCATGCAGCAGTGGCTTGGCCTCAGGAGCAGGCAGAGAGTAGTGAGTCTGGTTCTATTGGAGCACCAAATAAAGATAAGGATGCTGATGATGGGAGCCAAGAGGACTCAGATGACAGTATGGGATGATTGAGGGCATCTACTGATGGATGTCCATGCTGTAGACAGGGTTTTATTTTTCTTTCACTTTTACAATTTGAATTCTTAGAATATGTTGAATTTTTATTTTCAGTGTCTATGCTTGGCTTGAATACTTTTCTGAAAAATTTTGACTGAATAACGTGCATGATAAATCTATTTAATGGTGATTTGATGTGGATGATAATTGAGTTGTGTTGCATTTGAGATTCAGTGGAACAGATGTGTGATGAATTATGATTGTGGTTATGATGCTAAGCAGGGTGTATGAATGAATGTTGTGTGAGGTATTGAGCTCCAGAGCTTTCATTGTTGCATGTATTGTTCACAGGAAAACATGAATGATATTGCCTTAATCTTGATGATTGATTGAATTGCATGTAAATGTCATATGATCAAGGCCATTTTTGAAAACCCTTCTCTAAGCCAAAATTTCACCCAAAGTGCTTGAAATTTTATACCTTTTTTGAACCTTAGCCTTAAACAGGATGAGAACCCTTGATTTGAAATTCTTTACCTTGAGTTGGATTGAGCTTAACTGTATGTGTTGAAAATGTTCAAGTTTGGGGTCGTTTGGGGGAAATTGAAAGGCAATTGAAAAGCATTGAGCTCAAATGTTGAGAAAGAAAAATGCATGAGAAAAAGAAAAGAAAAGAAGAAAAGCATGAAGACGAGCTCAATGTAAAAAAAAAAAAAAAAGAAAAGGGAAGAAGTTGGGAATAAGTGAGATTGGTGAGGAAGAGAGTTGTGCTTAAACTTTGAATACTATGGTAGCTCTCTTAACTCAAGGATTTTGCATTCCAGAAAAACCAATTTTTCTTGTTAACCCAGCCTCAATACAAGCCTTAGAAAAGTCCTTGTGATGGCATTTGCATGTGAAGATTTTGATTGCTTTAGATGAATGACAATGTTGTTCCATGTGACTTGTGAATAATAGAGAGTTGGAGTGTCACCCTAAACACTTGAGTGATTGAGTGAAACACTTGCTTGGTGAGAATTGCTAAATTTCATGCTTACATCTTTGCTTAGTGGATTGGTCATTCATAAAGTGTAACATCTGTTGAGAAATATGTGATTATGTAAACTGAATTGAATTGAAGGCATGCATACAGCTTGATTTGATTTCACTGAAGGTCTAAAATTGAGTAATTCTTGTCATGTATTTTAGGAGTGTTGAACCATTGGATGAAATAGTAGAAAGCCAAGTTTTGTTTTGTTTGCTTGTTTTGTTTTGTTTGCTTGAGGACAAACAAAGTTCTAAGTTTGGGGTTGTGATAACGGTTGAAAAACAATTATTTTCATATGTCATTCGAGACCGAATTACACCCTTTAAGACTTAGAATTAGCATAGAATCAAGAAAAACACATAAATTGAGTCAGTCGAGAGTCAAAAGTTGTTTTTAGCGATATTATGCTTGTTTTGCATTGTTTTGTAGTATTTTTTATGAAAGTGAAGAATGAGATTGAAGATGAAGGTCTTAGACTCAAGAAAAAGGAGGAAAAATGAAGAAAAGAAGAGTCTAGGAACCGCCCAGCGCCAAAATCCACTGTTGGGTGGCCAAATGTGAGGAGAAGCCACTGTTTGATACCCAAGGGACGACGCTGGGCGGTTTTGCGGTAAAAGGCAAACCGCCGGGCGGTGGAACTCACCGTTGGGCGGTAGCGCGACTATGGACAAACCGTCGGGCGGCATAAGTGTGACGTCGGGCGGTTGTCTGCTGGGCTTGGGCCTGTTTTCTGTGACGCTCCTCAACTATAAATAGCCCTATTACGACTTTAGAATCATTCTTTTGACAGAAAAGGGCGGCCAGACCTAATTTTCACTGCTTGGAGAAGATCTCTTGGATGCTTAGGCTCCTTTTTATCCTATCTAGGGTTTGCTTTTCCATTCTTCCATCATTTTTCATCTTGTTTCACCATGACAATGGTGAACTAAACCCTTTTGTTGTTGGGGGAAACAATGTAATCTTTTGAAACTCTCTTTTATTGAAACTCTTATTTATTTATATGCTTGTCGTATGCTTTGATTATCAATTGTTGGGTTCTCATCTACACTTAAAGCTTTTATCGTTTAACTCATTCGATAATTGTTGTTTGTCTTTATTGATACGGGAACATACGGTACTGTCATGAATTGGTGAGAAATTCTTTGATTAAGCAATACCACCTAGGGATAGGGGGTAGGACGATCAATTGTTTTTGCTTCTATTCTTAACGCGTTATTAATTAGGCTTAATACCGCTTTTGGTCCCTAGTTTGAGAGGTTTTGTTCAATATGGTCCTA
>NC_028357.1:11383227-11393779 GCF_000741045.1 Vigna radiata var. radiata | reverse complement strand
AAAAAAAAAAGGTAGGACCATATTGAACAAACCCTCCCAAACTAGGGACCAAAAGCGGTATTAAGCCTATTAATTACTATGGGAGGCTAGGGATAGCAAGCTAGTAATTAGTAATAGGCTCTTTTCGCCGAGGGATCAGGTTAAGGGTAGACTAAGAAAGTTTGCATGACAATTAGATAACAAAGCAAATTAAATAAGAAGAGTATATAAGAGAGAGTGGATAAGATGAAACTGTAAAACCCCCAACAACTCCATTCATCCATAGTCTTTTTTCTCGTTCATTGAAGCAACCACATTTTCATGTTTATTTTGTGTTTTTGCATTCCCACAAATTAATTTTCTTTACAAGTCTTATAATTTCAATTTGCACGAACGATAAGGCCTTCGAGTCTCTTGGGAAGAACGATATTGGGTTTTACCAATTATATTACTTGAAACGATCTGGTACACTTGCCACAGAGTCAACACCCAAGAACCGATGTGGCATCAGGGCCAAATGCTGATAGATTTAGTAGTTATCTGGGTAAGATAGCCATAACCCATGTTTCCATTCTTCATGCAACTTGGGATGACGTCCCAGAGGTCGAGAAGAACCTCTTATGGCAAGATGTTCATGTATGGTTACTTAAATGAAATTTGATATAATTATTTCTTTGATCTTACTATGTCATTCACACGTTCCTTGCTTTAAACAGCTAAAATATGATGTTCCAAACACACTGGACATGAGGCAGAAAATCTTATCGCACATATGTAAGAGATGGAGGGATTTCAAGACAAGGCTGACACGTCTGTATGTATTTGGAAAAAGACAACATGAGAATCCATCTCAGCATTATTCCTTCACAGAAGAAGAATGGATGCAGTTTCGTCAATCTAGAGAGACTGAGGAATGGAAGGTATTTATCTTAACCAACAATGTCTTCAAAGCAGTTTTTATTATTATATAGTTATGCATAAAAATTGTTTTACAGGGTAAAAGGTTAGCCGCCCAAGAAAGGCAAAGGCTAAATGATGCACCACACGTGTTATCACGAGGTGGTTATGCGAAACTGGAGAAGAAACTTAGGAAGGATCGAGCGGATGGGTTGGGGCATGAGTCCCCGGACCTAGCACCTCCACCTACAAGGTACGTGGAAGGCTGCTCGAACGAAATTTGATGGGAACATGACATCAGCGTTAGCCGTAGCGATCTCACAGAGAATTGTAAGTTGAAATTGTAAACATTACTTTATTGTATTTTTAACATATCTTGCAATTTAAGTAACGTACATTTTTTAATATGCAGGATGAGTTGGTTGAGCAGCAGACACGGGGAACATTTACTCCCCAAGGTAGGGAGGACATTTTAACAACGGCCATTGGAAAACCGGAGCACCCAGGACGTGTACGTGCAGTTTCTGGGTCCATTGGTCTTCGTGCCTACTTTGGCCCTGTACAAAAAGCAACTCAATCAACGAATCAGGAGGCACTGAGGCAGATGGATCTTCAGTGGGAACAAAGAATTCGTCAATGGAGCAACGATTCACTAAGTAGCTAGAAGAACAAAAACAAATACAAAGAGTGCTTGAAGAGAAGCTACAATCTATGAAGCAGGGCACCCTGGGTGTGCCCACTGAAACTCCCACACCACCTCCTGCCAGCACCAAAGGATCATACTCTGTTGTTGAACCTACTGACTACATTGGTCAGTATGACTTGTTGGTTAATGGGGATCCCGCACGCATTGTGGCTGTCAGATGAGTAGTTGAGGGAGGCCAGACTATTCATGGTGTTCCCATATCACCCCAGCACGTGCGTGTCATGATTGACAAGGTTCGGGATCCCCAAGCTCAGGTGCCTGTACCTACTCCAGAAGTGCAATTTGTGGGGGAGGCCATAGGAAGTTTTTTAGCCTGGCCTAGAGCATTGGTTATCACACACATTGGTACACAACAGGTATAATATTTTTATCATTACTAATTTTATATTATCATTTAAAAATATTTGTTCATAACTTTGAAAATTTTATCTTCAGTTCACACGTCCTCAAAAGCAACCGATGCAAGAGGCACCAATACCTGAATATGATGATGGTGATGATGGTGATGACATGGCTGAAGTGGAGGATGATCCCATAGAAAAACTAATGTCAAACATTCCCAGGTTCAACAAAGGATCAATACAAATATACTGGGATTTAAGAGTATTTGGTCTCCCCCCCCATATGCCAATATATATCACATTCAATGATGTATCGGAGATCATTTCGGGAGACGAGATGTTGAATATTTTCATTATTCAACTCTGGTGCATGTAAGATAGTTAATTTTGTCTACCATAATATTTTAATTTAGATTCCTACTTTGTAACAAGTTGACTTTGATGTTATAGGTACATGGACACGATCATTGTAGACGAAGGTCGGTCTTCCGTTTACAGATTTGTTGAACCTTAGACCGTTCAACGTTCTGGTAACACAGTTGAAACCAAACAAAATTATTTGCAAACATGGATGGCTGAGTCAAACAGAGACATATACCTTGTATCATACATTGATGGGTATGTGTTGTTTTATGTAAAAGGTAATTAAAGTTTACTTAATTAGTTTACTAACTATCTATGATGTTCCAAACAGGGCTCACTGGTAGTTGGTGGTCCTCATTCCCAAAAAAAGTATAGTTGTCTTCTTCTGTTCGCTGCAAAGGAAGATGAAAAATGACTTGAAAACCATGCTTCAAGGTAAGTGTTTCGCTAAAAATGACTTTTAAATTCATGTCGGCCATAATTTTTTATGATTTCATACTTATATTAATCTTACTTTCTGTTTTAATGTAAATAGAGTAATGGGTAAATCTCGAGGTCAGCTAAATCAAGTCTTGTATCTCAAGGTTTGGTGCATTTATAGTTTTAATTCATTTAGTATGTTATTCAATGATCTTAATTCTTGACTATATTTAGTTTGTCATTTTAGTGTAACAAACAACTAGATTCATGGGAATGTGGGTACTATGTGATGTCTTGGACTAAGACCATCATTCGAGCTGGCATTACAGATAACTGGAATAAGGTAATAATCATGCTTACTTTGAAAACATCAAAAATAAATTAATACTTTTGAACATATATCAAACCATAAACAATATTTCTTAATTGTGCAGTGCTTCAACAATTCATCTCCTTTACCTGAAAGCACGATAAAGCAGCTCAGGCAGGAGTGGTCAACTTATCTTCTGCAAAAGTGGAACTAGAGCAAGACTTATTTTTGTTGTTTTCAATTACTTAGGTTTAGTTTAAGTTTATAATTTCATTTTTTTGATCTTTGATTGAATTATATCTATTTATAGCTCAAACAAACAATTATTTATTATAAACAATTGTTCTGGGAAATTTTTATGAATTTTAGGTGTGGTTATATTCGAAAAATAAAATATTTATTAAAAAAAAATACCCAGTAGACGTCGTTTAGTGGAAAACTGACGTCTACAAACATTAGTCAATGCAAAAAGCGACGTCTAATAAGTAACAGTGGACAAAACGATTAGTGCGTACAGACGTCTCTTTTGTTGACAACTGACGTCTATGTTAACGTCTATTGTGGCTACGCCTGACGTCTATTTCCACGTCGGCTGTGTACACAGCCGACATCTACATAGACGTTTGTCATTACCTAACTGATGTAAAGTTAACATCACTGGAATAGACGTCGATTCCGAAAATGACGTCAAAAACCCAAAATAACCGACGTTAAACAGGTTTTTCCACTGGTGATAAGTCCAAAATCTCTACCACCACGAGAGCTAGTTGTAACAAGTCCATCACCTCCATCATTACAAAAACCATCAGATTTGTTGGTGGAATTCAAGAATGAAGTTACCGAATGAAATAGCTATGATCTTAAATTTTTTGATGCACAAAATATTTTTCTCACATATGTGAAAATAATGTAATTTATATCAATTTGAGATTTTAGAAATAAAAAAGAAGTGTTACAATAATAATAATAAAATTGACATTAATATTATTTACATAAACATTATTATTATTATATTATTATTGTTATAATTATTATAATTAGCACTAGGATAAGCATTACTGACATTTACATTATTATTATTAGTTGTTTTTATTATTACTATTATTTGTATTATTATTATTATTATTAACTGTAGTATTAGATGACATTAGTATCACTATTATTATATTATTATTATATTTAATATTATTATTGTTATTACTATTAATCTTAACATTATATTATATTACTGTTATTATTTAACATTATTAATGTTATTGTTATTATTATTAGGATAAGGATTATTATTAATAATATTATTATTATTATCATTATAATTTTTATTATTATCGTTGTTATTATTAGTTATAATCTTGTATTATTATTTGTATTATTAATATTAGTGTTATTAGTATTAGTATTGTTATGAATATTAGTATTATTTTTAGTGTTGTTATTTTAATTAATATTATTATTAGTCTTAGTAGTTCTAGTATTTGTAATATCAGTATTAGTATTGGTTTTAGTATTATTATTACTTTTTATTATTGTGATAATAATAAAAATTATTATTATTATTATTGTTACATTCTAGTTATATTATAAAGATATATAATATAATAAAGGAGTCATCATGAATAAACTAAAAAGCAGTTAAGAGTAATAGGATTACAGTCATCCTTAAACAATACTTAGAATTTGGAAGTGAAGTACTAAAGTTTCTCCCTGAAAATACAAGAAATTTAAAACTTGAAATAAAGCAAAGTTCTTCAAAATAAAAGGGCTAAACAAGTTAAGCCTAGTGAACTAGACTGCAGCAATGTCATACCATCAAGAGTTGTTTCCAAAGTAACTTCCTCTCCATACCATCAAGAGCTGTTTCCAAAGTAACTTCCTCTCCATCTGCTCCCATCCAAGTGGATGATCATCGCAAGGAAAACATACCCAAGCAACACACAACAAAAAAAGCAAGGGTGAACTAATTATATAAAAAGCATGCATCATAGGAGCATATAAATACAAAAGTAAACTTCATTCAATACCAATTTACATGTAACAACCAAGTACTTCAAGCATGCATTTTTTTTTTCAACAGAATTCTCAAGGCATTTTTTTTTTAAAATAAAAGTAGTAAACTCAAATATAATACAATAGAATTTATAACATTTTTCTAAGTATTAATAATTAAAATTTTAATTTTAGATAATTAAATATTATTGTTTATTTTAGTCTTTTATTTTACTAAATTATAATTTTTTTTACATTTTTAAAATTAATTTTACTAATTAATTTTAATTTCTCTTTATAAACATTTTTACAATTAAATATAACATTAAAAATTATCATTTTATATTACTTTAATTAGAACCATCAAAATGGGTCACAACCTACAAGCCAACCCGGCTCACCACAGGTTCGGGCCGGGTTGGGTTTGAAAAAATTGAATTTTTTTTATGCGGGTCAGATTTCAACCCGTCTCATTTAAACTCAGCTCATGCAGGTTGAACCCGTGGTGGGCCGGGTTGGCCCGCCAACCCACTTACCTAATTTTATTTTTTTAATTTATTATTTTATTTATGAAACTTATGGCATATAAGAAACTTATTTATATGTTTTTTTGTGTTTGTTTTTAGATGACATTTGAATTATATTGTACTTTTTATTATTATTTTGAATTATCTTCAGTTTAACATCATTTTTTGGGAGTGAAATTTGTTTAAATTTGAATATAGAAAGTTTGTAATTTTTTTATTTAAAAGAATTGTAATTAAATGGGCTAGTGAGTCAACCCGTTTACCCACCAACCCGTGGTGGGTCGAGCCGGGTTTAGATTTTTCTGACTCGCTAATAAATGAGCCAGGTTGGGTTGAGTCACTAAATGACCAACCCGTGGTGGGCCGGGCCAGGTCGAGTCGGGTTACCCGTTTTGACAGCTCTAACTTTAATAACTAGGGACATTTTGATAATATTTAATTTCTACCCATTAAAAAAAAAATTATTTGTCACATCAATCAAATCCTACACTAATTCTCAAATTTTACTTCCAAGTCTATTCTCATTTACCTTCAAATCCACTCAAATAAATAATAGGGTTAAATATGTTTTTAGTCCCTATACTTTGAGGCGATTTTGGTTTTAGTCCATTTTCAAACTATGGTACAATTTAGTCCTTCAACTTTAGAAAATTCTGGTTTTAGTCCTTTTTACCAATTTTTTTTAACTTTATTTGTTGTTTCAAACATGTCTCGTTATAGCATTTGGATTGTTTACACTATTTGACACATTTTTGCTTCAATGCTAACTGAGAAACATGCTTGGAACAACAAATAAAGTTAAAAAATTCGGTAAAAAGGACTAAAACCAGAATTTTCTAAAGTTGAAGGACTAAATTGTACCATAGTTTGAAAATGGACTAAAACCAAAATCGCCTCAAAGTATAGGGACTAAAAACATATTTAACCCTAAATAATAATTAATTCACCATCAAATCCATTCACTCACTCTCCCCCAATTCCTCACTTTTAAGTTAACAAAGCATTAAAGAAAAGACAAAGAACTCTATAAAAGTGGTTTCCATATGCTTTAAAATAATGAAACTCGTTTATAATAATTTCTTTTATACTAAAATCTTTTAATATTAAAATAATAAAGTTTCATTATTTTTAACTCACTAACACTTCTAAAATATCATTTTCTAGGTTTTCACAAAATAAATATAAATACAAAAAAAATGTCAATAAAACAATATAAATTAAGAAAATAAAAAAATGTCAAATAATTAAAAAATTAATTTTTAGACATTTGTCAATAAAACAAAATAAATAATTGGGTAAATTTATTAGTTTTTTATAATAGATAAATAGATTTTACCTATTTAAAAACAAGAAAATAGATCGATATATGTAAATTAAATCCTATGTTTTAGTACAAAAGCTTGACTTTTTTTGTGTGCTCTTGAATTTTCTTTTACTTTTTTTTTATAATCTTGAATTATTAACTTATAAAATATGATATTCTTAAAAGATCCTATTTGCCACGTCATTCGACATGCCTAACTTTAAAAAAATCTTGTTTATTTGAATGAATTTGGCAGAATAATTAAAAAGATTTGATGATAATTTTTTTTGTTTATTTGAATAAATTTAGAGATAATTGAGAGTAAATTTAAAAATAATTTTTTTAATCTGTCAAATAAATTAAATCGTATACTAATTCTCACAAATTTTACTTCTAAATCTACTCTAATTTACCTCCAAATCTATTAAATAAAAAAAAAATATCAAATCCTTTTCCGCTTCGCCGCGTTCCTAATTTTCACTTCCAAACGACGTCGATTCGTAAATGACACTTCATCTTCGCAATCATCGCATCGCACATGGCGGCACCCTCGACAACGGCGCCGTCGCTTTTGTCGCCGACGCAGAGGCATGCTGCCGGCGCATTGTTCGGCCTGGCACTGCACGAGGCTCAACTCAACCAAACCAATCCGTTGCCGTTACCCGTGTCTGTGAACTCTATCTCCGAGGAGCGAACCAGTACTAGCTCCAGTACTAGCAAACAATCACACAATCAAAATATAGTTAATTTTTCTCATTCTTTTGATAATTCAAATCAAAGTTAATTTTTCTCATTCTTTTGATAATTCAAATCAAAGTCTTTTGAATTTGTATCTATATATATCATTTTAGAACTTGAGATATTCTTCTCGTTACTCATAATTATGATTTTAAGTCAATATTATGATAAATTAATTATTTTAATATTAAAAAGTGATTTTTTTTGGAGGAGTTCATTTTATATATATGGTATATTTAAGATGACTTTAATTAAAAAGTTGATGTGTTTGTTGTTCCAACGGTCAATCACGAAGACAAACCATTGACATTAATGTTTCTGATGTTTAAATTTTGAGACATTAAGTGTATAAGTTTTGTTTTATATGGTGATTAATTTTGTAATTTTAAGATTTAGATTCACACTTAAATTATTTTCAACCATTAATTTAAATTAAAATGATTTTAATACAATTTCTAAAAACATAATAAGACCAAAATTAAACTTTTAAAACTTAAGTGACCAAAATATAAAAACATAGAAGACCAAAATCTTAAATTTAGCATTATTTATGTGTGCTTAAATAGTAGAATAAAATAAATTCAAAATATAAACTCATGTGTACTATAAAATAAATACTTTTATTATTGTTCAAAATACTAGTTTTTAAATATAAACTATCAATTAATACTTTATCATAGAAACATTTATACTAAGAATGTTTTTAAATAGTTTATGGAAATTTGCACTTAACAGTACGGAATAAGGCAAAGGGTGGTTTACTAATGTAAAATAATTTTTTATATTATCTAGTTGATAAAGGTTGTTTAACATTATTTGATAATATTTACAGAAGTAAAATGTTAATAAGTTTTTTTCAATTTTTTACTATAGTTATTTTAAAATGTTGATTTGTTATTAGATGAAAGGGTAACTTTAGGTCACTTTTTCATTCCCATAAAGCTTTGTACACGAAGGAAATCTCATCGCTACAAGGTTTTTTTTCCCTCTTTCTTTTGCTACAAAATTGTTTTAAAACAATTATATCAGTAGCTTGTACAGTAAAATAACACTCATTGATTTTTCACCCCGCTTCAGTTGTTACAGAAAATTTGATACATGATAAATACAAAAAGCCTAAAAAACACATGATATCGGACCCTTTAAACAAGAAAGACTACCTGCGTGCTCTCCCAAAACATATCTATATGAAGGAATATATTTTATTTTATTTAAGAAAACAAAATAAAAATATATTTTAGAATAGGTTATACTTTTTTTACTCTTTAATACATTCTTTTTCTTTTTGCAAACTTCTTTTTTGAGCTTGGTCAATGGTCAACTGTACAAAGATGATGGGCCATACTTGGAGCTGATTGGACTTGAAAAGTCAGAAGAAATTTTGGGCTGCATATGGGATTGGTGGGTGATGCTCCCTACACCACTTTGCTCCCAGCACCTCTCCATTCCTGTTCTGTCTTTCAGTAACAAAACAATGTTATTTCCTTTATCATTGCACACTTCTCCCTGTAGCTCCTCATTCCTCTTTATTCTTAAACGGATGTCAACAACCGTGAGAGAAGATCAACATTCGTGAACAGATATCAACATTAGTTGAAGGACAAACGAATGTTGATACCTGTTGATAAATGTTGACATCCGTTTAAGAGAGGGTCCACGGATGTTAACATCCGTCCAATGGGTTAAACGTCTTTGACAATAAAGGTGATATTGATGTTGGCTTTAATGTTTAACAAGAATGATGATATAATTCTGATTAGCAAACAAAACGTATGTGACATGCCACTCGCCTTTAGGATCTGTTACATTTGCATCACCAGGCCCAACACCAATGAATACAACTACAAGCCCTGTAGCCTCAAAAGCAACACCTTCTGAACCATTTCTAAGTAAAGCCATTATCCTTCCAACCGCTACCGAAAAAGACATCACATGTGATGCTGCACTTCTTGAGGCAAGTAGTCTACGTAAACATCCAATAAAACCCATCACAGTTGTTCCAGAATACCAGAAATTTCATATTTATGCTTGATATAAAATAGTTAGAATAGTTAAATATACATGACAAATTTAAGAACATAGGCATCTTACTATTAGTATTTTCTCTTTAGTTTTTTGTTATCTTTCATTCAAAACCAATAAAATTAAATATTAAAGCATTTTAGATACAAAATATGGTACTGTAATAAGAGACGTGCAGCCTTCTACCACTATCCTGTTGACTGATTCTAAATAATTCATTTTTCTAGATGATGAAATGATAATTTAAAATGATAAAAAAATAGTGGAGGAACAAGCAAAACAAAACAAGCAAACTCAACAAGATCAACAACAACAAAATCTAATATTTAGTATAACAGAAACTTCTATTTAGTACCTGAAAGAGTTGGAACTGTTTTCAAGGCCTTCTGCTTTTCCTTGTTATCATGCAAATCCAAATTGAGTACAAACTTTTGTAACCAAAATTATAAATTGTTTCATCCCATACTCTATTATAATGAATCACTGAAAGAACGTTTCCAGAACAAACAAAAATAAATGTGAAACACTTGAAACAAAAGTTTCTGTACCAACCAAAAGCTTATTATACATAAGAAAACATATGATCTAACTACATTCAAAACCAGGATTCTGATGAAGAAAGTATCAAAAATCATTAAAGGCCACCCAGATCCTTGAATATGGAGAAAAAAAATGGAGAAAACAGAGGTTGTGAAAAGAAAAAAAAAGAAAAACGGGGAAGGCATAAAGCTAATGGAGAATCAACAATGAATTAAGTTTAGTCAAAAGTTAAGAGGCGAAAATTAACCATTTTTAGAAAATGAATAAGCAAATAAAGAAGAGCAGAAAAGAACCAAACTTGGCAAGTGTGAAACATACCTTCATTTTTGGGTTAAATATGTTTTTCGTCTCCCAACTATTAGCCGTTTTTGTGTTTAGTCCCTCTTTCAAACTATAGTACAATTTAGTCCTTCAACTTTA
>NC_028357.1:11368122-11383152 GCF_000741045.1 Vigna radiata var. radiata | reverse complement strand
GAGAAATGTGTTTGAAACAGCAAATAAAGTTAAAAAAATTTGGTAAAAAGGACTAAAACCAGAGTTTTCTAAAGTTGAAGGACTAAATTGTACTATAGTTTGAAAGAGGGACTAAACACAAAAACGGCCAATAGTTGGGGGACGAAAAACATATTTAACCCCTTCATTTTTTTTTTATATCTATGCAATTTTATGCAGACCCAAGGAAGGGAGAAAAGCTAATATTTTTAAGAGAAAGAGAGAAAAAAAAAAACGTGTAGATGCAAAGAGTGGTGAAGAGGGTATCTAATACGGAAGAGAAATAACAGATCTGATAAGGGGGCTGGGAACGAATCTAGAGAGGATGGGAACGAATCTGAGAGTTGGAGGGGGGTGAGAATGTGGAAAGAGAGAAAAGAGAAAGTGAGACTTGCAAGGGGTGGTGGGACCGCACAGTGAAAATGATGAGTAAATATGGTTAAAAAGTTAAAAAGGCTAATTTTGTAATAAAAAAAAATTATATAGACTTGGGGAGGTAGAGGAAGCAAAGGTGGTGGTGGAGGGAGCAACACCCGGGATTGGTTGATGCAATTGAATTTGGGTCGTGTTGGTCTTATGCTGCGCTATTTGGGTCATAAGTGAAACAATGAGTTTAGAGGCTGGAGCTGCTGCCACCATTGGAATTAACTGTAAACGTTGACGAGTCGTTGTTGCTAGATTGGTAATGAAATTGGGCCACTTCTTTTGACATTTAGCTGTTGCATTGGACACTGCACTGCTGCGTTGAGATTTGGGCTACTGGAACGTTGTTGTTGCAGATATTGTTTGGGCTGCTTGTGCACTGGATTTTGGGCAGCTGGGTTGGGCTCTCATTTATTGAAGCGCACTGTTTTGATGCAAAGTGTAGTTGTTGCCTTACTTGGGCTCCAATTAGTAGGACGACTCCGTTTTGGAGAAGCCAAGTTGTTGCCTTAGGGGTCTCTTCCCCTCATTTTCATTTGCAAAGGGGCTCAAGCAATTCATTTTGAGAAAAGAACCCAAAACTATGGCATAGAGTGAAGCGAAGAACAAAAGATAAAGTGGAGCTCTATGGTTCAAGCGCGTCACTTACCAAAGAAGTAAATGACCGAAGCTAACCGGTGAAGATGAAAAGAGTATTGGATGACTGGAAGTGGAGCTCACGAGGAAAAAAAGTGACCGTCCGATTATAGGGCTTAAAGCATAACGAGCAAGGTTAACAAAATTTTTTCTTTTTCTTCCTTCTTCAAATCGATTTAAACGTCGTTTGCCAAAAAGGACTAAATTGAACGTAAATTACGATATAACGGACTACATTGAACATTCTAAAAAAATAAGACCATTTCGAACAAAGTTGACAAAAATTAGGACCAACAATGGTATTAAGCCATTATTTTATTTCAAAACATCATATTATAAATAGAATTTTCAATTAATTGAGTTTATTTTATAACTAAAACTTTTTATAAACTCTTTTTCTATTTTCTCTTTAGATTTTTTACTCCATTCTTGCTTTGTTTGAAATTGAAGTATCTCATAAAACTCCTAACACTGTTAGTTTGGTTTATCTACGGTACCTTGAATTAGTGACAATATTATTCTCGAACTAAGAAACATGTAACATTGCCCAAATTAATCAAGTGACTAATCTAGTACACCTAAGGAGTTTCTAGTTTTATGCAGACTAGCTAGGTGTGCCAAATCTCTGGAACCAAGCATTAAAAATAGGATTACATAGAGAATGAGGACCTTTCACTTGTTGGACGAGTCACAGCTCGCAAGGCGAGCTTGATTTTACAAGCTCCCAAAGCCTAACTAGAGGAGTGAATGAGTCGCTGAGTGAGAGGAAAACTCAAAAATGGATGAGAGGTAGGGGAGGTTTGGTTGTTAAGCGAGTCTACCCTCACTACATGAATTTAAATGTGCTTGTTTCCAATGCTTGATTTATTAAGTGAGTTGCCTACTCATTAAGCGAGTTTGTGAATTGTTTTATGTGATGAATTGTTGAATTGTGGAATTATAATGAGAATTTACAATGCTATTGAATGGTTATGATTTTGAGGTGGAAACTAGGTTGGAACTATGAAATGTTTTAGATGAAGATGTTGTGTGCATTGTATGAATATGGTGTTCCTAAGGAGGAATGTTATATTAGTTAATGTAGTGTTATGCATTGAGTAGAGATTCACATTACAAAGTTATCTTAACTCTACTAAGCTCATAGACTCATATAGAGGATGAGGTTTAGGTGATGATAGTTGAGGGAAGTTCTTATAGCGAGATTTTGGGTAAACACCCTTTTTATGGTGATGCTACAAGGGAATTTATCCAATCATGTAGGATGGAGACCAAATAAATTTGGGTCGATCGTGACACTTTTTTCATTATTATATGACAAGTGCATGACTTAACGAGTATATGATTCAATGCATAATTGAGCATTGAGTCTAAAATATGTTATGTTAGAATTATAAGATGTAATTAATTGATAATATTTGTTGTATGTAAAATGTGTGGACTGTTGTTTCTGTTTAATCTTTTTTGTTATAATATGTGACACTATAAACTACTATAAGCTTATCTTATTTTTTGTGTTTGGTTATGGTTTATTCGCCTACGATAATTATATGTTATAAGTAATTAGTAGAAGATAACGTAGGTAGAAAGGTTGTGAAACAATGAGACTGCTTATCCTTAAATAAAGTATAATTAATGTATATATATATATATATATACCGTTTTGTATTCATATTGATCTTCTATTTCTTGAAAAGCTTGTTGTTGGTTCATGAGCAACGAATTAATCAAGGGGTTGTAATTGAGGAGAAAGCTTTGAAGGTCTCCACCAATGTTCCAGTTTCTTCTGAAAGTGTAGGACATGGTCAAGGAAGAGGCAAAGGTAGAGGCAATTTAATTCTTATTCTAAAGGAAGATTTAATTCTTATTCCAGAGGCAAAGGGTATGGTCAAGGATCAAGGTTTGATAAATCCTAGATTGAATGCTTCAATTTCCATCAATATGGCCATTACAGGTCAGAATGTCATAATTTCTCTAGAGAACGGGGGGAAAAAATTAAATTATGCTATGATAGAAGAAGAAGAAGAAACAACTTTATTGATGGCATGTCATAACAAGAATGAAAAGTATGAAAATATGTGGTACTTAGATTCAGGCTGCAGTAATCATATGTGTGGCAATAAATCTTTATTTTCTGAGTTGGATGAGACATTTATAGATAGTGTGAAATTTGGAGACAACTCCACTATTGTTGTCATAGGTAAAGGAAGTGTCAATGTTCGTTTGAAAAGTGATGTTGTTGAAAGAATGTCTAGTGTATTCTATGTTCCAGATTTGAAGAGTAATTTGATTAGCCTCGGCCAACTACAAGAGAAAGGGTATGAGATAATAATCAAAAGTGGAACCTGCATTATTAAAGATTCTGAGAGAGGAGTAATTGCACGTGTTCACATGACAGAAAATCGAATGTTTCCAATTATCATTTTAGATGACGGTGAAGATTTTCAGACTTGTTTCTCCGCAAAGGTGAAAGACACTGCTTGGTTATGGCACCTCCGATATGGACATCTCAACTTTAATGGGCTGAAGACTTTACAACAAAAAGGAATGATGATAGGACTTCTTTAAATTACTCCTCCCTCACAGGTTTGTGAAGATTGTGTTATTGGCAAACAACAACGTGATTCCTTCCCAAAAGGAAAAGCATGGAGAGCTCAACAACCACTAGAGTTAATTCACTCAGACATTTGTGGACCTATAAGTCCAACTTCAAATGGCAACAAAAGGTACTTTATTAGCTTCATTGATGATTATAGTAGGAAGACATGGGTATACTTCTTGCAAGAAAAATCAGAGGCTCTTGCAGCCTTTAAAAGCTTTAAAGCTTTGGTAGAAAATGAAGCAAGTAGAAAAATTAAGGTGTTGCGAACAGATCGTGGAGGAGAGTTCAACTCACAAGATTTTTGCAACTTTTGTGAGCTGAATGGCATCCGAAGACATTTGACTGCAACTATACGCCACAACAGAATGGGGTATGTGAAAGAAAGAATCGTACAGTGTTGAATATGGTGAGGAGTATGCTGTCTAGAAAAGCTATCCCAAAATGTTTTTGGCCAGAAGTTGTTAATTGGAGCATCCATATATTGAATAGAAGTCCAACATTGGTAGTGAAAAACATGACACCTGAAGAAGCTTGGGAAGGAAATAAACCAGCTGTGAGTTATTTCAAAGTTTTTAGTTGTATAGCTTTTGCCCATGTTCCTGATGAAAAGAGGAAAAAGCTTGATGATAAAGCAGATAAGTGTATATTTCTTGGTGTTAGTGAGCATTCAAAAGCTTACAAGCTGTACAATCCAGTCACGAAAATAATAATCATTAGTCGAGATGTAACATTTGATGAGAGCAAAGCATGGAAGTAGACTGTTAATAGTATCCGAGAGCACATCCCAGTCAATGATGATGAAACTGAAGAAGAAAGATAGAGTCAGTCTTCAATCTCTACTATCACTAGTTCACCGTCTACTTCCTCACCAACTTCACAAGTAGAAGTGGAAGATGATGTGTCAAATGAACCTAGACTTCAACGCATAAGAAGAAGGCCGACATGGATGCAAGATTACGAGATTAGTGGAGTTAATCAAATTGATGACCCACTTACTCATTTTGCATTATTTTTAGATCATGATCCTATTGCTTTTCATGATGCCATCAAAGAGTTAAAATGGCAGATGGCTATGGATGAGGAAATTAAAGCAATAGAGAAAAATAACACCTGGGAATTAACAGATGTTCCCAAAGGCTAGAAATCTATTGGAGTTAAATGGGTATATAAAACAAAGCACAATGTAGATGGCAAGGTGGACAAATATAAGGCGCGGTTGGTAGTTAAAGGCTACAAGCAAGAATATGGGATTGATTATAAAGAGGTGTTTGCTCCGGTTGCGAGACTTGACACAATCAAACCAGTTATTTCAGTTGCAGCTCAAAATTTATGGTCCATTTATCAATTTGATGTCAAGTCAGCTTTTTTACATGGTGAGTTACAAGAAGATGTCTACGTTGAGCAACCTTTAGGATATGTGAAGCAAGGAAATGAGGAGAAGGTATATAAATTGAAGAAGGCACTTTATGGGCTAAAACAAGCACCCCGAGCTTGGTATAGTCGTATAGAGTCTTATTTCATTGGAGCAGGCTTTCATAAATGTCCGTATGAGTACACACTCTTCATAAAGCTTGGAGATGGTGAGAAAATGCTTATAGTATGCTTATATGTTGATGACTTGATCTTCACAGGTAATGATAAAGTCATGATTGATGCATTTAAAACTTCTATGATGACTGAATTTGAGATGACAGATTTGGGTTTAATGTACTACTTTCTTGGCATTGAGGTAGTACAATCAGTTGTTGGAATTTTTGTGTCACAAAAGAAATATGCATTGAAGATTTTGAGCAGGCTTCAAATGGGAGAGTGCAATGTAGTCTGCACTCCTACTTCTGCAGATTTAAAGCTGAATAGAGATTTAAATGGGAAGAAGGTAGATGCAACAATCTATAAGCAAATTGTAGGAAGTTTCATGTATAAAACTTCGACTACGCCAGGTATAATGTATGTTGTCAGTCTTATTAGTCGATATATGGAGAATCCGACAGAGCTACACCTCCTGGCAGCTAAAAGAATTCTCAGGTACTTGAAAGGAACTATTGATTTTGGGGTGTTATATAAAAGGGGAGCACATAAGGGTTTGTTTGGTTTCAATGATAGTGATTATGCCGGAGATGAAGATGACTGAAAAAGCACATCTAGATATGTCTTCATGTAGCTTCTGGTGTTGTCTCATGGTTATCAAAGAAACAGCCAATTGTTACTTTATCCTCCACGGAAGCAGAGTTTATTGCAACTACATCATGTGCTTGCCAAGCCATCTGGTTGAGAAGGGTACTTAAAGAACTTGGATATAACCAAGAAGGACCTACATCAGTGTTCTAAGACAATGTCTCTGCAATTAAATTGTCAAAGAATACTGTCCTACATGGGAGGAGCAAACATATAGACGTGAGATTTCACTTCTTACGTGATCTGTGCAAGGATATTGTTATTAATGTTATCTATTGCAAGAGTGAGGAACAGATAGCAGACATAATGACAAAACCTCTTAAGACAAATGTCTTTGAGAAGCTTCGAAGCATGATGGGAGTTTGCTCAAGAGAGAAAGTTGGTTGTGATGACGAGAAACTGATTGTTAAAGCTTCTTTTGCTGTAAACTGATGTCTATTGGACCATCAGTTTAAGGGAGGGAAATGTTGGAATTTATTTAGTAATTTTCTGTTTTAAATAAATCATATCCTATATATGTGGGATTTGTTATCGTAGACCACGTTGGGTAACGTTGGTATATTAGTTGCTAATTTTTCTCCTAGATTTAAGTTGCAGCAGTTAGTCTATACTGCTATATATGTAATTGAATATTTTAATGAATAAATATCCTTTTTCAGTTATATACTATAGTTCTCTATTTTCAACCACGATTAGGTTATTGTCTTTGACTGTATCGCTTGTGTGGTTCCTTGTGGTGGTTATAAGAAATGTCACTCACTTCGTGTCAAAATGTTTTGAGTAAGGTATTCAAAACACTTTAAGTCTTTTAAGTTGTCTTAAATATCAAATGAACTGATTATCCATTATCGTAAGTTTTCTTTTTTGTGTGGGAGGGTATATATAAAAACACTCTTTACATAAAATTATTCTAATAAAGATAAATTAATCAAAATTAATTACCTAAGACATATATTTAATTTATAAATATTATATTAAATTTATTATTAATTCTGACTGATTTATTATCAATAAATAACATTATTTTTATTAATGACTCAGAATAATTATATTATCAATTAATAACGGTATAAAATTGATTTTTTTTTTCTTTACTCAATAAGACTTAAACTCTCGGACAACACTACTAAACTTTTGTAAAGCTCAAAGGAATGAAGCAATGTTGTGAAAATATTCTATTTTTGGTGATTATTATGTGCTAGTCAGAGATGCTATAAGATTGTGAAACTTGTTGCGAAAGGGATAATTTAATGAACTTACATGACACTGAAATACAAACTGAACCAGTAACTGAGGTGTGATTACAAATGACAGAAGATGAAGAAAAAACTCTGAAGTAAAGAGAGCAGAAAGACACATTTAACTGCAACAGAACCCCAAGTAAATGAGTTTTATTTTTCCACACAATTCATCATACAAGTGCAATGCATCATCAGCAGAAACAACTCCCACTACCCAATCCTAGTTCTTGCCAATTGCAGCTCTCCATTTGATCTGAAGAGACTTGGAAATCTCAACAAGCTTATCAGTATCAGGTATAAGCCCCTTGACAGCAGGGTCAGCAGCAAATCTCTCAGCCCATTTCACCAAAGCAGGAGCCTTTGCTTCAACCAGCAGTTTCCTTTCATATCTATGTTCTATCACACTGAGCCATCCCAGGAAGCACCCAAAAGCAATGTCAAGGAATCCAATCCTGTCTCCTGCAAAATATGGCTTTCCTTTGCTGCATTTCCAGAAAGCACCCTCCATCCTTTCAAGTACTTCTTCCAACACCTCAAAGTATGGCTTCCTTTCCTCCTCTCCTTCAACAGTCATAATGCTTTTCATGGATGGAAACCACTGCAACATATCCACAAAATAATGAAATCAAATCAAACTAATTTCATCTTTTGTCAATTTAAAAGAAAATTATACTTTCTCAACAATTAGTTACAAACGTGGAAACAGAAGGGGGGAAAGAAAGAGCTTTACTCTATCATCTATGTAAGCAGCCCAGAAGCGAGCAAGAGCTCTATCGTGAGGATCGGAGGAGAGGATAGGAGGATCAGTGGACCATGTTTCATCTATGTATTGAACTATGATCAAAGATTCACAGATGGGTCTGCCATGGTGGAGGAGAACTGGGACTTTGCCATACACAGGGTTGGATTGAAGAAGAAGGTCGCTTTTGGGGTTCAACGTTTCTTCAAAGTGCTCATGTTCAAGGGCTTTGATGTTCAGGGCAATCTTCACTCGCATAGCATAAGGACTCGACCATTTTCCAATCACCTTTAACTCGCTCTTCGCCATCGATATTCAACAAGGTAACTGCGTATGTCCATATATATGGATATTCTCTCTTTGGATGGATATATGTTGTCTAAAAGTAAAAAATAAAAAAATAAAAAAAAATAATATAACCTTAGGATTAGAAAAAATACTAAAAGAGATAATAAGAGAATTAACAAGTTCTAAATAATTTAGTTTTTAAAAATTGTCTAATACTTTGATATTTTTTAACACTCTTCTCCCAGAATTAAATAGTTATTATTTAAACAAAAGTGAAAACATTGCCGGCTGAGTTGCAATATGTGACTTCCTGTTTATTTTACCAATAAACAATAATTTTCTGATGCGGATGCCTACCGTATATTTAGTTCTCCTCGGCCTTGTTTTTGTTTCTATACAACTTAAATTATATTTTATAATTTTTTTAAAAATTTAAGCATATTAAATCTTTTTAAAATTTATACATTTTATAAAAGCACATAGGCTTCCAAAAACTAATAATGATAATTGTAAAAGGATTAACTAAGTTTTAAATATATAGGAAATGTATTTAGTTTTAATTGAATTTGTATTAACTTTCTGTTTTGTTGAGTTTTTAAAATATTTTCTCCTCTCCAACTTGTTTATTCTTTCTTCAATCTTTTTAATTTTTCAATTAATTATTTTTGAAGAGAACGAGCACGTTAACTCTTGAGTTGAAAAAGAATAAAAAAGAATAAATGAATTGGAGATAGAAAGACTTAATTAATGGAATGACAAAAATTAGACTGTGATATTTAGATAAAAATTAAAAAAAAATACTGTAAACTTTTACTAAAATATTTTTTAATAAGTGCTCAATTCATATATTAAAAAATTTATGACATACTTAAAATTTAATTAAGCATAAATAATATACACTTTTCTTTTTATGCATAAACAATTCACAACAATCCTTCAAAAGGCCTAGTTTATTTTTTCGAATTTATTTTGACACTTTATATATCATCATAACAGACGTGGCTTACATCTTTTTATCACACAAGAAGGTTCAATATTTATTTTGGTTTTTATTTTTTTAGTTTTGTTCAAAGTGATCATCGACTTTTTTTGACATTTAAAGTGATTCTAATTTTTGTAAATTTTCTTCAATTTGTCCTTTTTAACAGCGGCATCTAAATCGTTAACGATATAGTGTCCAAATCTGCCATTAATGAATAAGGTGTAAGTTTTTCATGTAGGTGACAACTTAAACGAAGGTGAGGTGGAATGGTGGTAATTGAAAGCGGTTTCTTGGAAAGGCAAAAGGAATTTGAGTTAAGGATTAGGGTTCCTATATGAAGAGGGAAGAAGGTCTGGGTTTTTGGGTGGTCTGTGGAATTGGTTCCCTGGTTCAGCAAAGTCATTACGTTCAGAGAAATCGAGGTAGGTGATGGGTTCTTGAGGTATACTTTCTTCGCAATCTTGTTCATCTTGTTTGAATACATGGGCCAACGAATTTATCATTCGTCACATGGCGGTGGTTCAAGGTCAGTTGGGATAATCCTTATTTATAATTGTGGTGACATGGTAGTAACCAAAATGGCAAGAACTTCAAAAAATGCTCGTAGACAATTTTTGGGAATGTTGTCATTACAAGGTTTTATGAATAGTACCATTTTGTGTGTTTTTTTTTTTTTGGATTTATGTGTTGATAATTAACATTGACTTTGAAGTTATTTTGGTGAATAACAAAGTGGATCTTCGAATGTCATATCCTATAACTATTTCAAGTGGTGATTTGAAGAAAAATATTCATGAAAGAGATGTTACAATTGCCAAGCAAAGGAAACAAATTTTTGATATGGAGAATTCAGTAAAAGTTTTGAATAAAATGATGCAATTCTTAGTAGGAGTTGTCTGCATTGTTAGTGTACTAAACATTTTGATATTGTGGGTGTGTTTAGGTTGATGTTATTAGGTTGACAATCTGGTTTTATTTTTGTTGATGTAATGTTAATGTTTAGGTTGAGGTGTTTAGATTAATGTGTTTAGGTTGATGTGTTTAGGTTGATGTTTGTAGGTTGATGTAATCCACATGAATCATTGTGTGTTTTAATGTCTACAAATGAACAATAAATGAAATTTGAATTGGTTATTAATTGTTCAACTTAGTCTTCATTTTACTTGTCAATGTGATCCCTATTTTTTGTGTGAATCTGATACATACAAAAGGAAAAGGAACATAATATATTAAACATGAGTTGATGATATATTAAACTGGAGTTGAAATAGACTGGCCAATAACTTTAGGTTTCATTAATCACTTAATAACATAACGTGATCATAGTCAAGCACAAAAAATAAGTGTTTGTCAGTCAAATGCTTGAAAGTACAAAATCAAATGTCATAAACTTTCTTTCCAATAATGTTTTACATACTATTATTAAGTTTGTCTCCTAATATATAATTTTTCCATTTCCATTGGTTGACTTAATTATTGTGTGGATTCCTACATTGGTTGAAGTGATGCATGTGATGAATGTGTCAATTCCTGAATTAGCTGTGGTGGTCCATGTGATCCTTCAGGGGATTTGTGAGTTGAATGTGGTGGTTGTGATGGTATAGGGGATTGGGGAGTTGGCTATGGTGATTGTGATGGTAATAGGGATTGGAGAGTTAATGTTGTTGATGGTTGTGATGGTTGTAGGGATTGAGGAGTTGGTTATGTTGGTGGTTGTGATGGTTGTTGGGATTCAAGAATTAGTTTGTTACTTAAGGACGTAAGAGACAATTATTTTTGTTATGGCCAACTATACAAGAGATGCTACATTTTTCTAAATTGCCACCTTTAGTTATTTGGGTCTCATCCCTCCTTAGCTCCCAATGCTCCAACCTTCGTTTTTTCTTTGGCCTGCCAGGCAGCTTTCTCTTAAATGGTGGAAGGACATTTCAGAAGGTTGTTCTTTCCCATAGCAGGTGGTCATTCACATGATAAATAATTGAGGCATATGTCTCTTCATAGGTATATCGTCTAAACCAACTTGGAACATAATTTTCTTGGTCTACATTTAAGAACTCCATTGCTCTAATGACATGACAATAAGGGATTCAACTGATCAGTCACTCTATGTAGCTACATTCTTTATTGTCCAGGTCCAATGTGAACTTTTTTCTAATCACAAAAACGTGTCTAACTTCAAACATCTTTTGTGTTGAGCAACTTTACAAATAATGAAAAAACTAAGTTAAATATGATCATAAACAAATGAACATTAGTATAAATTACGACCAACAATAAATGATTACCTTAGGATCCAATATCTTGAATAATTTGATTCCTTAGGATCCATTTTATTGACGGCTTACCGACGGCCTCCATTCCCTCGAAAAAACCGTTGTCGGAAACGGTAACCGGCGGATTTTGTCCTTCGGTAATTACCGAAGGATATATTCTTCGGTAATTACCGAAGGACAATACTTGGGTAATTACTGAAGGATAAGACCTTCGGTAACATCGTCTTTATAGTCATGGCAGTTTCTTTTTTATATAATCCCACTCAAAATAGTAACCTGCACAATACATGCACTCTGCAGTTTGCAAAATTTATACCCAATCACAGTAAACCTGCACAATTCAACAACAACATCCAACTCAAAATACAATCCAACATTCACCCAGTGGAGTAAACTCCAATCAATGCAAACTCCAAACAATATAAACACACATTCCAAGCACACATAATATATATATATATATATATATATATATATATATATATATATATATATATATATATATATATATATATATATATATATAATGTCTAATGTCTAAAATTTGTAATTGATAAACAAAACAGAACTCCACTAACCAATATAGGACTAAATATAAAATTGTTCTTAGAAGGTAAAGAAGTAATAATAATGTAAGTAATATGCAAAGTCATAAAATCTAATAGTCGTCATAATGTTCAGCTTGATGATGGATCTGCCTCTACGTGGGAGGGAAGGAGATGGAGGCTCTGCTAATACCCTCCAAGAAACCTAGGTCTCCAACAAACCCTCCAACCAAGTGCCCTTGTGCGACTCAAGTGATGATGGTTGGCCCTTGCAAACATAGAACGAAGTGCTACCGAAGATGGCATCGATTGCTGTGAATGGTTGTCCGAGGGATGGAGACAACATCTGTGAATGAAAACGAAATTTGGGTGAAAGCTGCCAAGCAAGGGTTAGCTGGCTCGAAGAACAAAACGAAATTATTTGGCTCCAAAATGAAAGATTGGTGAGGGAAACACTGTGCATAAGCTGCAAAGGGAGTTAGGAGAAGGAGTTAAGGCAAGAAGGACGGAGAATCTGAATATTGCTGGAAGATAGATTTCGCGAAATAAGGGAGGGAAAAATCACATTTTCTTAATTATACACCATCAACTTACCGAAGGTCAAATTCCTTCGGTAATGTCCCATGTCAAGTACCGAAGGCCAAAATCCTTCCGTAAAGTACTCCTGTAGAGGCCGTCGGAAAATCCTTCGGTAAACAAAAATTACCGAAGGCTTGGGAACCGTTAGTAAAATTCCACCGATAATAATAGAATTTTTTTGAATTATAATTTGCATGTAAGGGACAAATTCTACCTCAGGGAATAGCTATGGTATTTATACACTTCTACATTCATTTCTTTAATATTTAACATTTCTCTCTCCCAAGCTTGGGGGTATGTGCTTGTGGCAGCCCTCCACATAAGATTCTTCAATGATTGTCCAAAATACTTTTTTCCTGAAGTTTGTATACAAGTGCCTCATGCAAAATCTTTGCTTTGCACCAAGCAAAAGTTCCTGGATAGGTCGCAACAACCCCTATCCATGTAAATTTCCTAATTAGTCCTTTAACCTATACAAAAAATAAAATAAAATACATATAAGTAATACATGTACCTTTTGTTGGTCAAACATATATGTGGATAACCGAAAAACTTCATCACCCTAAAGTTTTTTATCAATAAGTCTAAAAATCATATCCATGTTTCTTTATTTTCCACTTCAACTACTCCATACACTAGTGGTAAAATTTGGTCATTTGGATCCCTACCAATCGTAGTAAGCAACTCTCCCATAAACTGTCCTTTCAAAAAAAAAATAGATCTAAATCGATTATGGAACAACACACAAAACCATCCTTACAAGCTTTCAAACAAACATAAAATCTCTAGAACATTGTCTCATCATTATCACTATCTACTTTAACCTTCACTATTGAACCTAGGTTACACTTCAACAACTCATGTGCATAGTCGTAAATTCTTCTAAACTGTTTTTTAAAGGAACTTTCAACTTGGCATGACGTCACTAACATTGCCCTGTGTGCTTTAGAAATTGCAACATTGATATTCCATTTCCTCAAAGTTTTTTAACATATTTGATTCACCTTTAAATTTGGATTTTCTTGTAAGGACCTATCCAACTTCTCACTCAACCACTAAGTATTCATCATTTTAATGTCAAATTGTTTGCTGCAAGTATGGGTATCCACAATTTTCCTTAATTGTCAAGTTTTGCATGAAGGCAAAAAAGCATCGTAAGCTAGCCATGGACACCTACGTTGTCTACCCATGCATTTTACTCTTACCCTATGTTTATCATTCTTCACAAACTTCAAATTCCTCCCTGCATAGACCACATAACTTTGAATAACCTCCTTAAAGTCATGTTTATTTGTAAAGATGATGCCAACGTTCCATTTATACTCTTTTGCTTCTTAAATGTACGAAAGGGACACAACTTTCTCTTTTGTCACATTCATCCTCACTTCCACTTTCTTCTAAACTTTACAAAAATTCAAACTCTCATTCATCATCAAACAACCCTTCTTACATGTAGTTTTGGTTGGGTATCATGTAATACCCCGATAAAATAAAAATATCTTATTTTTATTTTGTTGTAAATTTTAATATTAAACATTTGATTATTTCCTTGTGGGTATATGGAAGGGAAAGTTAACTGGCTGATATGGTATATTATTTGCATTGGCAGGGTTGTTTTATTATCTTTTCGTTATTCCCTTATGCAAGAGATTTATTTTAGGAAAATGTTACTTTGACAACCCCATTTGACAACGTTTTTGACAACCATAGATGGCAACGTGTGATTGGCTCTTTGAATTGAATTTTAAAAAAAGAAAATTGCTGAAGCGAAGGGCATTTGCGGAAAAGGACATGGTCGAAATTTATTGATTCGCGCCTAGGAAACCCATCTCTCTCCACGACAAACGTAACTCTCTCCATGAAACCACTCTCTCCACGAAACCACTCTCTGCGTCATTGCAATCTGAATAGTTGCTGTCTTCAGGAAACCTTCACGAAACCATCACTCTCTGTATTCAAGTTTAGGGTTTTACATTTTCTTGTCGTTCCGGCACTGAAGTGTTTGGAGGAAGTGTGTAAAGGGGCGAGCATTGTCATCTCTTCTCCCAAGGTTAGGTTTTTTTGAGTCATAGTCCAGCTCTGTAGTCATTAATCGAAAGGTATCGTTTTTTTTCCCCTTCCATGTGTTAGAAGTTTTTTCGATCGAAGTTGTTGACATGCAAAGGCTAGGTGATACAGTTCATGTTGAAATAATGTTATGATTGATGATTGTTTGGTAGTGTCGTAGTCGTAGTGCAGGGTGGATGACATTTGATTGTGTTTGTGAAAGTTGTGTTATGAATATTGTTGTTGTACGAGGGATGTTTCCATGGTTTGAAGGTCTCAGTTGTGTTGGTATGGAATTGTATGAGGAAGAGTCAGATGGTGTTTCTTATGACCGTGTTTAATCGCTTACAGGAAGGCTGTAAGCGATTACCAAGGAAAAATGTGGACTTTGTGTGAGGAAGAGTAGATATTTGCCCTATGACCATGTGTAATCGCTTACAGGAAGCCTGTAAGCGATTACCATGGAATGAATGCAGGATTTTGTAC
>NC_028357.1:11356869-11367927 GCF_000741045.1 Vigna radiata var. radiata | reverse complement strand
GTTTGTTGCTCCCTGTTTATGTGAGGAAGAGTAGATATTTGCCCTATGACCATGTGTAATCGCTTACAGGAAGCCTGTAAGCGATTACCATGGAAAAATCTGGTGTTTGTACTAAAAGATATGTGTTGCTCCTTGTTTGTTCATGAATTGTTGAAGTTGGTTGTCTTAACGTTACTTGGTGCATTAAAAGTCTTTATAATTGTTATTGCAGGTAAATTTTTCAAGGATCCCATTACTTAACTCCAAAATGGAATCGTCCAAAAGCAAAGTATGTATATGTTTGTCCAAACTGAAGTTTTTGTTGTTTACGAGCAGCGTATTGTTTTTTATAAATTTGTTATGTTTTGTAGTGACAAGTTCGCACTTGGATGGATACATCACACATTGTCCACATGAATTCTTTACTAAAGTCAAGGCATGTGAGCCGCATAGGCGAAACTCCTTTTAAGTGTTGCTTAGGAATTGTAGAGCCTATAGAGCTGAACCTGAAATTGTTGAAACAATTGGTACGTCGTTGGGTTCCCCAGCATCAATCATTCAGAGTTAGGCAACAATTGGTTTCTTTCGATGTTGTTGACGTGGTTATGACTTTAGGATTGGGAGTAGGGGGTTTGGAGATCTCCTTCGATGAATCAATTGTCGGAAAAGTTGGTGAACTGTTAAATTCCAGTAAAACGAAAGTAAAAGAGTTGATCAACATGTTTGATAACATTGTTGGTGATGATGACCTAGATGTAGATGTCATCTGTCGTTTGTATATTTTAGTTTGTTTTGTTCATTTTTTTTTCGCTAGGAACTCAAGGCATGTTTCTAACATGCCTTGTGTAGTGCTAGATGATTTAGATAGTTTGTGTAATTATGATTGGAGTGGTGCTATACATACGTATCTCGTACATAGCCTCAACAGATGTAATAAGAAATTACTGACTGGAAAGATTGCCGATTCTATAAGCATTAGTGGCAGTGCTGTTGTCTTGCAGGTATGATTCAGTGTTATTGTTTGTTGTTTAATGTGATTCATTAAAGGGAAATAATTGGAAGAAGATCTTTGACACATTTGATTGCTTTCATTTTAGCTATGGGTGTACGAACGCCTAGGTTTGCATTCTCACCCATCTTGCAGGGTATTTCCGCGACTGAAGCGATTTTGTTCTTTAAATTATGGGACCGAAGAAATAGATCTTTTGTTTAGGAAAGGGGAGGTGAGTAAGTATTTGAAGTAGAAAGATTATTTAATTTTTGTTATTTGATTGAGGTAATTAATTATCATTGTCATAGGTACACTTTGATTGGTACATTCGATCCGTTGAACGACACGATCCCATCATCCGTAGGGCATTCAATATGGATGCGTTGGCGCGGACTGCAGAAGAACCTGAAAAAGGTAAAAATAGTTGTGAACCTCCACATGCTGGAAGATTGGAAAAAGTTAGAAAAAACAACCAGAAAATAAAAAGTCTTAAAGATGAAATTGTTGCTATAAGGAAGGCGTTAAGTGAACGAAGAAAGAGTGGAAGGTTTCACCAAAATATTTCCGTTGACGAAGCTGGTGTTGATGTTGTGGGTGAGGGGAATGAAGGAGGTGTCGAAGAAGCAGCTGTTGATGATACAGTTGCAGACGAAGCAGGTGTTGATGAAGGAGTTGCTGATGAAGCAGCTTTTGGTGAAACAGCTGGACATGAACAACAAACAACTGCAACACCTGTTGATGAAGCTGCTGCAACTGCATCAGCTATTGATGGATCTGGTGCAACTACAGCAGATGTTGATGGATCTGCTGCAACTGCAGCACCTGTTGATGAAGCAGCTGCACCTGCAGCAGCTGTTGATGAAGCACGTGCAGTTCAGCAACCTGTTCATGAAGCAGATGAAGATGTTGTTGATGAATTACCCCCACGGGATCCACCAGCTTTCGTTGACATTGGTGGTGATGATGACGACGCTGATCAATTAATTCCACATGTACAACCGTTGGTTGTAGAGCCTTTGAGTACTATTCCTGCCGATCTAATCGCAAGGGTTGATTTGGAGAAGTTGTACCACTGCGTTACTCGAAAAGATATTGTAGTAAGGTAACATAGTATTAAACTCTTTATGTTATTAATGTATAATTACATTTCGTACATGATATACTATTCTTATTTTTTCAGCTATGTATGTGAAATAATGGGTCAACTGTTGACAACAAGGGACTGTAGCTCCTTAGGGCCTCGAGAATGTGTTGACAACATGGTAAATATATTATTGACTATTAGAAGTTGATATTAAAGTTGAATGAGCTGATGTTAAAGTTGTTTATTATTTTGTAGGTTATAATTTTTGCTGCGACCATGTTCATGTATTTTGAAAAAAGGTCAACTGGAGTCATAAAAAGGATGATCTTCAGTCCAATGTTTGGGGTAAAAACTAACATTAAAAATTGTTCTTAATTTTGGTATGTTATAATGTTTATTGATTATGGTTGTTGTTTTTTTTAAGACTCACTTACTAACTGACAATAAGAGGCGAGTTGCCAAAAGACAGGTGTGGCAACTTATAGATTACCAGCCTTATTTTCGGCACGATCTAGTAAGACTTCATGATTTATTATCTGCTGATTGGGTGAGTAAGTTGTTGTTATTGATGACTTAATAGTTGCTTTAGTTAGTAGTTTTATTTTGACATATCCGAAATGTTACTTAGGTTTTCATCCCAGTTGTAACCAAGAATCACTGGTGGTGCTATGCACTGAGGGTCTGCACCATGCAGTTTTTTGTTATTGACTCATTGGAGAAGGGAATCAGCGGACGTGGTGCGATTGACCGAAGCATTATACGTTTTACTGTTGAAGTTCAGTTGTCATTGATGAAGTTGTTGGTAATTTGACCATTTATTCCTTATTTATGAACAATGTAGGCTAAAAATATTCAGCGGTTTTGGGGTCTGCTAAGTAATACATATGAAGATTCCAAGATTGCTTTCAATGTTGAGCAAGCCAAGATCCCAATGCAACCTAACACGTGAGCCTATATTAGGTTTTATTTAAATTTGAACATGTTTTCATTAAGAAAAGATTATCTTGCTTAATTTGATTTTTTGTACAGATTCGACTATGGTTTAATAATGATGAAAGTGATGGAAATATGGGATGGAGAGGACAAATATGATGGCAAAAGCATGCCTGATTATAGTAATGTATGTTCACTGATTAATTTCTAAATTGAAGTGTATATTATAACAATTTTGCCTAAATTAATTTTAATGTTCATTGTAGGAGGAATTGGCTGCGTTTAGAAAGAAGTACATATGTGACTGGATTCTAGATGGTGAAAACATTCGAATATTGGGAGTCTTGCAGCACTATGGATTAGTATAGGAAATTAGAAGACATTTTTGGGTTTACATTGTAATTAGGCACATATTGAGTACCCAATGTAATGATGTACAGTCTTTTGGCAATTTTTACAATGGCTATATTTACATACTTGTTCAACTTTTAAGGAAATGAATACACATTCTTAGTACTGATTTTTCGTATTTAATATTGTGGTACAATTGTTCACAGGTATGTGAAATGAAAACTGACATAGTTAAGGTCTAGCCTTTTCATTGATTTCAAGTGCTGTGTCATTTCCACATGCAATTAGGTTTTGTAATCGCTTACTGAGAGCATGTAAGCGATTACCAGGTGAGTACATGGATTCTGTACTGAATGTTGGTAGGTGCTCCCTGGTTTTTTAAACGGTGCTCCCAAATGGGTGTTGGGGGCTAAGATGGATGGAATTAGGTGGCAAGAGTACAAGTGAAGTTATGCTCTTCAAGTGCTGTGTCATTTCCACAACAAAAAAGGTTTTGTAATCGCTTACAGACAGCATGTAAGCGATTACCAGGTGAGTACATGGATTCTGTACTGAATCTTGTCAGGTGCTCCCTAGTTTTTTAAACGCTGCTCCCAAATGGGTGTTGGGGGCTAAGATCGATGCAATTACAGGGTCCCTGAGTACAAGTGTTGATTGATTTCAAGTGGTGTGTCATTTCCACATGCAATTAGGTTTTGTAATCGCTTACTGAGACCATGTAAGCGATTACCAGGTGAGTACATGGATTTTGTACTGAATCTTGGTTGGTGCTCCCTGGTTTTTTAAACGATGCTCCCAAATGGGTGTTGGGGGCTAAGATGGATGGAATTAGGTGGCAAGAGTACAAGTGTTGATTCATTTCAAGTGGTGTGTCATTTCCACATGCAATTAGGTTTTGTAATCGCTTACTGAGAGCATGTAAGCGATTACCAGGTGAGTACATGGATTTTGTACTGAATCTTGGTAGGTGCTCACTGGTTTTTTAAACGCTGCTCCCAAATAGGTGTTGGGGGCTCAGATCGATGCAATTACATGGTCCCTGAGTACAAGTGTTGATTGATTTCAAGTGGTGTGTTATTTCCACAAGCAATTAGGTTTTGTAATCGCTTACTGACAGCATGTAAGCGATTACCAGGTGAGTACATGAATTCTGTACTGAATCTTGGTAGCTGCTCCCTGGTTGTTTAAACGCTGCTCCCAATAAATTAATACCATCATACTATATCAATTCAAAAGAAAGCAACGATCATGAACACTTGGGAAAGTCTAGAAAATAAAAATTTGAGTCATTCGAAATACATATTACAGTCATCCCAAATACATAGTACAGTCATCCCAAATACAAAGTACAGTGATCCCAAATAAATATTACAGTCATCCCAAATACAAACTACATATTACAGTGATCCAATATACTTATTATAGTCTTGGAACTGAAAAGTATCAAATATAATAGACATTAGAGCGAAGGACCTAAAAGGATTCAAATTCACCTGCAAAGGAAAACAAATATGGAATAACAAGTGTACTTAATAACATTTAAGCTTCGTTAGAGTTTTGTCCATTGTTGTTGTCTGGTACTTTCGATGTAGATGGTTGTAGATGATGAGGATTTCTTAATTTTCGCATAATTTCAGCAATATTTGGTTCTTCAAGTACAAGGGGTCGAATGATTGGTTTCTGTGTCTCCATGACGAGTTCTTTAGTGGGAGGACAAATGTCAACGACAAAGATTTTGACTACATTTCGAAGCACTATGTTAAGATAACAGTTTGGGGGAAAAGCACTGAATGTACGAACCTAAATGAGAACAAGCAATCTATATTAGTAACAATACCAAAACTTAAGGAGTATAAATAGAAGTTTGAATAACATGGGTTACATTGTTAAGTATCATAACGCAACCAACACCGATTTGTTGACCAAAATTTGGATCGCTAACAACTTTGTTATGTAAGGACGCCTTCGTAGTCCCAGTAGGGTCCTGGTAACAGATAATATCACATTACGTAAAGTTTAAGAATTAAAATTATGTTAAGGTTAAATATTACCTTTAGAGTCAGTTTCATATCACCCAATCCATTCGGGTGACACTCCTTAACAATACAAGCAACAAGGTGAAGGGTTGACACTAATTTTGCTGTATGTAGCTGGTTAACATTATTAATATCACCATCTCTCACAATATCTGCATATGTATACTAATTTCAGTACGAAGGCAACCTACTCTTAAAACGACAAAGTATATAGAATCACTGACCATGGTGTTCGATGTACATCTCAGCCCATTTCCATGGATTTGAATTGAAATCTCTTTCATAGGTTGCTTTTGCAACTTCCTCAGCAAATTGTTGGGTAGTACGGGTATCATCACTTATCCTATTCATAATAGCTGCTTGGACATTCCCAGCCGGACCAGGAATCAATGATGATGAACTATCACATTTTTTCAAGAATGATTCCAGGACATCCTCCTCAATTTGAAGACCTTTCCAAGCATCCATTGTATAAGTATCTGCAAGGACATTAAATCAATGTTAAGGAAAAACGAATAATTTTCACTTAGAATATGTAAGATCTTTTGCAGATGGACATTACTTGGAATCCTTCGTCAAGGGAATAAAAGTGAGAGTGACTTCCAACGTTACACAGATTGGTCATATATAAAGACAAAGTATATTATGATTTAGTATTAATTTTTGAAATATTATTTTCTTCAACAAATTATACTTGATCTGACTAATGAAGGGTAATAAAATCCAAAAAAGTTATGTTGATTCGGTCCAAAATATATTCAGCAATCTTTTTTGTCACCTTTTTCAAAAATTACTTAATGGAGGCATAATGAGAAGTGAAATTTTGCACTCCATCCAGTAAAGTACACACCTTTTTTACTTTGTTGCAATTAATGTTGCCAAATATTTAAGTGAGTTGTACACTCAACCTCTTCACACCTTTAACCTAATCTATGACATGAATTAAATGCATTTAATGATCCTTCCTTAATTGTGATTGTTGTAGTATGTCCCTGTCTTATGGGACCACCAAAACCAAAAAATTCTTTCTACCTTAATCACGTAAAAGGTTGCAACTTTTTAGTGGTTCACTTGTTTTATGTCTTCTTCTCATTGAAGGAAACACACTTTCATTGCCTTTTCTTTCATGTTCATTTAACACCACATTGAAGGCTTCTTTGGGTCGTTGGTGAGAAGCAAATCAGCACCATTACAGCAGTATTCAATTGGTTCAACCACCGGAACGGTAAGCATAGCTCCTTCTATTCAATGTTTGCGTACTTTGATTGCTCTCATGCTTTATATATTTATTGAACTTTGTTTAAAGTGTTATATCTTTGTTTTGTATATTTTTAGATTTTTTTAAAGATATAGGAAATATCTTATTGTCAACTTTACTTGAACAATCCAACATGGATTTGGTTGATGAAATGAATGAGGCATGTAATACGGATGAAGAGAGTAGTTTCAGTTTGGTTCCTACTTTGGACATGTCTTTTGACACAATGTAAGATGCAAAGAAATTTTATCAAGACTACGGTAAAAGATGTGGATTTGGCATTCGAACCAGAACTTCTAAAAAGGATAGCAACAACGTAGTGTATTACTTGAGATTGGTTTGTTCCAGGGAAGGTAAATATGTTTCCAGCATTCGTCCAGAGGTCAACAGTCTACCCAGTCAGACTAATCAATGTCCTGCTGGAATAACCATAGCACGAAAAAATGACAAATGGTTCGTTAGAACTGTAGTTTTAGATCACAGTCATGACCTGTGTCCACAAACCTCCAATCTAATCCGTGGTAATAGGCAATTGAACATGCATGCCAAGCACACTTTGGAAGTGAATGATGATGCTGGTGTTCGTATTAATAAGAGTTTCCTTAGCATAGTTAGTGAAGCGGGTGGATATGAAAACATGCAATTTGTTGAACGAGATGCTAGGAACTACATTGGTCAGCATAGAAGGTCACTGTGTAAGGAAGGTGATGGACAGGCATTGCTTCGACACTTTTCAAAAATGAGAGACCAGAATAATGAATTCTTTTATGACATCGAGATGGATGAAGATAATAGAATTACTAGTGTGTTTTGGGCAGATGCTCGAAGCCGAGCTGCATGTGACGAGTTCGGTGATGTCATGTCGTTTGACACCACGTACTTAACCAACAAGTACGACATGCCATTCGCTCCATTTGTAGGAGTTAATCACCATGTACAGTCGATCTTACTTGGTTGTGGATTGCTGTCATGAGAGGACACTTATTCATTTATATGGTTATTTAAATGTTGGTTAAGATGCATGGGGAACAAGGCGCCCAACAGTATTGTAACCAATCAATGCAAGGCCATGGCTAATGCAATTGAAGAAGTTTTTCCAAATACAAAACATAGGTGGTGTTTGTGGCACATAATGAAAAAAAATACCTGAAAAATTTCAAGGGTATAAGAATTATGTTGGAATCAAGTGTGATATAAAAGCGGTTGTCTATGAGTGTGCTAGTGCAATTGACTTTGAAACTGGTTGGAAACGACTACTTACCACACATGGCTTGGAAAGTAATGATTGGCTATGTAATTTGTACGAAGAGAGAGCGAAATAGGTTCCATTTTACTTGAAGAATCACTTTTGGGCTGGTATGTCAACTACTCAAAGAAGCGAGGGAATGAATGCTTTCTTTGATGGTTTTATTAATTCCACTACCACCCTGCAACAATTTGTGATTCAATACGATAATGCTCTAAAAGTTAAGGCACAAAAAGAATTAGAAGCTAATTTTGCCTCTCTAAATACAACAGTTGCATGTGGGTCTCAATCACTAATTGAGAGACAATTTCAAGTTGAGTACACACATGAAAAATTTGAGGAAGTACAAAATGAGTTTCGATCAAGGATGAATTGTTTCATTAAAGACACAGTGAAGGAAAGTATTTTCAACATCTACACAATTAAAGAAGAGTGCATGTGGGAGGGAAAATGTGTGCCAAAATATTACCATGTTCAATTTGATCCTGTTTTAAAAGAGATTACTTGCTCCTGCCTACTGTTCGAGTTTAGAGGCATTATATGTAGGCATTCGCTATTGGTTCTAGGTCAGGAAGATGTTCATAATGTACCCTCAAAATATGTACTTCGGCGTTGGAGCAAAAACATCCGTAGAAAGCACACACTTATTAGAGCAGCTTATAGTTCTTTACAACATGATCCCAAGATGCAAAGATACCAAACTTTGTGTAAGCAGTTCTATAATCTGGCTGAGGCTGCATGTGAATCTGAATGTGCTTCTGATCAATTGGAAAAAGATTTGAAATGTCTTGCTAAAAAGTTCGGTTTGAGTTCAAGTCTGAAAAATAACATCGTAAGTGAGGGAGGACAATTAAGGTATGAGAATGTCGTCCCAGAAAATCCATCCTACAATACATGCAGAAGTAGTGACGTACTAGTTCGCAGTCCCGTCGCGGTTAAGCGAAAAGGCCGACCAAGAACTAACAGATTGAAATCAACCGTTGAAAGTAGGTGCAAAAAGAAATCAAAGGCAACTAAAAAAAATTCTTCAACAACACCTTCTCAACCAAATGTGAGAGCATTAAATGTTAGTTTTCCTATAATTATCATTAGTACAAATATTGTTATCTTCTGTTACATGTTGGTAATGCGTGTTACTTTATGCACTCAGGTAACCACAACATGTAATGTAGCACAAAACCCCCAGGACATGGAATATGCATCCCAAACAGTTCAGATATCCCAACTATCTGAAGTTGCTCCTAATGGCTTTATGTCCTTGCTCTCTGCGGTCCATAACACTTTTGAGAATATATAAATGTGAACTATGTTGTTATTACATGATATGGTAGTACTTTTGCTTATTAGAGGATTGAGTATACTTTGTGCTTCCCATCACTTCTTTGACAAGGGAAAAAATTTCAAACTTTTATTATTCAAACTGTATTGTAATCGATTACTACAACAATGTAATCGATTACCATAATGGGCCTGACAGTTTTTTATGCAGTTGCAGACTACATTTCAAAATCATGTTGCAGTTTCAGCCCACGACGCCATGAGTGGAAGGAGGAACTGTTGTCACCCACTGCCCCATTGCAATTAAATACAACTGTAACCTACATTGCTCCTTAAAAACCCAATAACCCCAAAGGTTAGGTTAATCTCGAACACAGTTTGCAAACCCTAATAACCCCAAATGGCACCTCACGCAAAGAAGACAACGAAGGCTTCGTCGTCGAGAACGGGGCCTACTATTCCAGAACCAGTGTCCCCTCCATTATCACCACGCGTTGCAGCTAATGATCTCTTCTCAACCGACGAACAGTATGAAAGATTCGCTGCTCATTTCTTTGAACGGCCAATCCTCGAAGGACGGTATCTTTCAGAGGAATTTATGCAACCTGGTGATTTCGAATTCTACGAAGTGTTGACGAAAGCAGGGCTAAATGAATTTGTCGCCTGCAGAGCGCACTATTACCCCGAATTAGTCAGAGTTTTCTACAGCAATATGCGCATTTCAGATTCGAGAGTAATTCGAACCGAGGTCAAAAAGGTGAAAATCACAATCAAACCCTCTCTTTTTCATAAACTTACTTCCATCCCCTTCATAGGTGTACCCTTTGAAGGAGCTATTGTTGATGACTGGAAGGAGGAATACAATTCTGTTACTGCTAAGGCACTCCTTTGTAAAGAAGGTGAAAACTTACAAGGTAGATTAACTGTCGGCAAGCTAAGGTTCGAGACAAGGATACTACATTATGTGATTTGTCGAATTTTACTTCCACGTTCGACAAATGTTGCACAAACAACAGAGGAGGACATTTTGTTGCTCTGGGCACTAATGAATTCTGTTCAGATTAACTGGGGGCATCTCATTCGAAACAGGATGAAAAAGGCAACAAGGGACAATGGCCAACTACCATATCCCCATCTAATTACCATATTCCTGCAACACTTTGGTGTGGTCTCTGACAGTGATCCTTTTACCCAAGTAAAAAGAAAGCAACGGATTACTTTAAAAGTTCTACAAACTTTTGGTTATCATAAAAATGCTGAAGGAATTTGGGTTTACAAGGAGCCTGTTCGCAATGTGTAAGATGTACAAGGCAATGAAGAAGCATATGAAGGTGATGATGAAGCTGAAAAAACAGAACAATGTCCAAATCCAGAACAATCCTCTTCTGCAACATTCACTGACGTGATCAAAGAAATACAAGATATACGCATGTTCGTTGGCGAAAGGCTTGAAAGAATTGAAAATCGTGTCGGAGTTGTAGAGCAAGAACTCATTAACTTGCCCAATCAAGCTAATCAACCACCACCTACTTAGATTAGAAATATTTCCATAATGTTATGTCCTTTTTTTATTTCAGAACTTTGTGTTTTACCAACTGTTGATTAATCTTTATGTTATTGTAATTGGCAATCTTTAAAGTTATGAACTTATTTATTCCTTTTACTTGTGATTGATTTTCATCTGATGTTATCAATAATTACACAACTGTTATTCGTTTATATCAATCTAATTTCTGATGTTTAAAACAAAAATTTCCATCTACAATACGTTGTCATAAGTTCAAAATTGTAGTTGTTAACTCAAATTAGTGGAATGCCTAACATGACAAGACTTGGGAGCCATTCAGCCAGGCTCAGTTAGCAGCGCTCAGGATTTAGTACAAAATGGATTTCTCGTGCTGG